>NC_040023.1:6849497-6927859 GCF_000972845.2 Larimichthys crocea | reverse complement strand
CTACGGAAGGTAAATAACACACTGCCCACCATGTTAGCGTGATGTGCTTCTTTGTAAAACATGCTGTAACAGTTAACATTAAACGAATGCCTTCTGCATTACATTTAGAAGATGACCATGACAAGAGAGTCTGGCTGGCTCAGAGGCTGGCAGCTGTACTCGCTCCAGTTCACTACCTCCTCTAGATGATGCTGATCAAATGTTTGTTCTGCTTTTTTCCCCAAATGAGAATCGATAAGAGAATCAAGAAAGAATCGAATCGTTAAGCAGAATCGATAATGGAATCGGAATCGTAAAAATCGTATCAATTCCCATCCCTATTCGTGACCTCCGCCCGTGAAATTCATATCTTATATTTGAAGTTTCATGACACAAAAACAGCCGCGTGCAGCAGCTGACGACGTCCGGTGTGACGATCTGACAACAGTGGCTGTTGGTGGCTGACAGCAGAGTCAGCAGAAACCGCACCAGAGTGTTCATGACAAGAAGAGAGCACGAGAGACGTCCATTTGCATGTATGATGGTTAATGATTAATGCTGATGCGTTCTCAGACAGACAGAGTGCAAGAGCAAGTAAACATCATTGACTTTCTATTCTCACGGGAAATGGAGGGTTTCAGTACAGTAGAAAGGAAGTACACTTAATGATCATAGCATTTTCTATGTGTACATAGTACATTTAGGCATATAAAGGCGTAAAACCCACAGGAATGATTTATTATTATGTTTATTTGACAGGGACCACATGTAATAAACACACATTTCAATACTTATTATAGATAAAAGCTTGTTTTCAGATCTAGTTCTTTAATAGGGTGTACCAACATTTAAAAGAGAGGTGCGACACGCTTTGCGCTCACCACATGGTTCACATAGTTCTCAACAGTTTAGCCCACAGTGGAACAAGCGACAGCATCAGCAGCTTTATTTACAGTAATTCTCTGTAAACATTAATGAATAATGTGTATTATGGACTACGCCCATACATTTTCCTCCTAGGCCAACAAAACTAACGGCACTCAACAAAAGATTTTATGATATAATATATCCTGTGAAAGGGTAGATAGGTTTTTCCTTTAATGGTCAGTCAAAGAAACCCGTCTGACCTGCTGCTGCGGGGAGAGACAGATAATGGTCACCAAAAGCATACATGTGTTTAAAATAGCCATTCTTCCTAAAGCTACTTTTATGGCAGGTGCCTTTTCATTGCCATGTATGTTATCAGTGAAGACCAGGGCTGGAACTGGTCACGAATGAGATATTTTACGCCCTCGCCCCCGAGCACTTTGCACTGCAGTCTGAAGCGCTAACTGAAGATAAACCTACATGCCAGCGATGACTGCAATTCATTCGAGATAAATGACATCTGTTTATGTTATCTAAGTGTTACTGATGTTGGCTATCTGCAATGAGAATCTAACTGGCTATTATCTAAACTGTGAAGCTGGCTAGATGGCGTCATTGACTAGACTCATGAGAGGTCAAGCCAATGCTCTAAAACTGCTTCTAAAACTTACTGGCAGGTGTACTGGGAACTACTGAAAATGAATGGGGTTCAATGGTGAAACTAGGCATTGTTTGAACTTTGAAATATTAGTGTATTGTTTCTGCTTTTTCTGATTACAGAAGAAGTCCAGGGAAGTGTTTTTTTCATATGTGGGGACAACATGTCAGTGAATGCTAAGCAGAACTTTGTTTGTCCAGGGTTTGACTTGTCAAGCCACATTTCTTGTTGACTCTTTGCACTTTGCTAATTTGACACTGTCCACAGAAATGCACTTTCCAAGAAGAAGAACACAAACTGGATTATCAGCTTCCTGGCTGTTGGTGGTTGACTAATGGCATAACACTCGCAGTCAGTCAGACTCCACTTGTCGGCAGTGGAAAAAGCTGCAAAAACACAACGTATTATCATTGATATTCACTCAAATGATCGGTCTCTCAGTCTCTGCAGAAACGTTTCTTTCTGTGAAATGATTACACAACATCTGCGGTGTCTCTCGAGCGCAAGTAGAGAGGGTTATCAGTCACTAGGTCAAAGTGTTCATGCCGACAGATGCTGCAAAAGAAACACAACAATAATTATTTCTCTAAAACCTTCCCAATGAGCCTCTTTGACGCGCTGCCGTGTGTTCACATCTGACTCCGCTGAACAGAAATAGGTCTTGTAATGCCGCTTTTCTCCTGTATTCTGCACAAGTCATTCAAAATTAATCAGTACTCAGAGAAGCAAATCATCTCTCCAGTCTGTCTTGCAATTAGACATCATTGTCTAAAGTCATCATTGTCATTCATCTGCCTGTGCCAGTTCATTAGATCAGTGCCACTTCTAATGAACTGGCAGAACTAGTCTGAACTATTCCGAAGAATCTATAGACTGTAGCAGTAACCAGGCTTGGAGCTGGTTGGTTGATAGATGGTTTCAGTTTTAGAGATGCGACTGGAATTTCTGCCTCCAGCCAAATACAATGGGACGTTCCTGCTGTCAGGTTTATCATGAGGGCCGTGAGGAAATATTCCCTGAATTTAACAAACAGTGTATCGGATTAGAATATCCGACCCTACTTTTAATCCACATTTGGTGCTCTAGTGAGTATTTGGGGCAACGGCAGGTCTGAGTCAAATGAAACTACAGTGTGTTAATGGTAATGAAGGAGCGTGTCACCCAACAGTGTGACTTCTTTGGTCAACAGTAGAGCTGAAGAAGATCTATCAGCCTTTGAGACACACACACTACTTGTTAGTAGATAAATTCAGCGTTGGTTTGGTATGCACGCGAGATTTATTGACAATAAAAACCTGTCAATTTTGTGTTTAATACAGCTTCAGGTTAGTTTTCCAGCATTTACTTTTATTTTTAAGTCTTATTGTAGATGCCTAGATGTGTTTAAAGTGAGTTCCTTTGGCTATTTTGGGGCTTTTTTATGTTTGCGACAAAAATATTCCAACATTTCATATTCCAATTATTCCTCAAAAATCAGATTTTTAAGCTTTATTTATATTTTTATGTAAAAAACATAAAGAAATGTAAGTTTATCTATGGTTACCTGTGTGTGTTTCTCTGGAAATAAATAAGGATTGTTTATTTTTCACCATCATCACACAGTACAGTGTTTACTGTGGACTTATTAACATGGACTTAATATTATATTTAATTGTTCCAGGCGGCATTTAACCGGAGGGAAATTACAAGATGTGTTGGCTAATGGACATGGACGTCCCGAGACAAAGCCAAAAGAGAAAGTGCTCCCGAGGGGCAGCTCAGAAGAGTTGATGGGTGGAGGTGAGGGTGGAGAAACGTGAGGCAAATATACACTCCTTCTCACAGTCAAATCTAGACACACAGATACACAACAACATATTTGACTCATACAGTGCGACTTATAGAGAGGATCATTAACTCAGATCAAATATTATAAATCCATTTAGAAATCATCCCATAGTCCTTCGTAGTCATAAAACACAAAGATGTCACTCTGGGTGAGATTAAACTGGGTAGCAGTGAGTTCACTATTAAAAGGACGGAGGTGAAAAATAACCCTCATACCCTCTAAACTGGATTAAAATCACTCCACCTCCTCTTGAGACAAATGCAGTCTGAATGGGTTTTGTCTGAACTAACTAGTTAAGGTTATTTGTGTCTGTCCTAACAGCAGAACTATAAAATGTGTTCGTTTGATCATTTGATGATAGTCACACGTTTCGTAAACCTTAAAAAAAAAAAAAAAAGATTTATAGTTGTTATTTATGTTCATATGTGTATTTAAAATATTGTACCATTTTAATATTTGGACTGCTTGATGCACAGCTGTGATGGTCATACAGATGCTGGGTGAGGAATCAGTGATGGGCTGTGTCGTGCGTTATGAGGATACCACAGGGTATATTTGATATGAACTCCAATAACCTGTGCATCAAAGGCTTAATTCAGGTAGTATTTCATTAAAGTGGACACTTGCTAGGAACAGCTTGTAGGATAACTGTTATGTCACTGACTGACTGCATGCCAAGGATCACTCGGCTGAATGACTGAAGGAGCAGTCAAACTGGAAAAGTTGACATGAAAGGCTCCTGAGCTTGACTGAGGCAGCTCCCCTTTGCACAACACTTCTAGAAAACACTGGTGAAATTTAAATTTCAACATCATTTATGAACTTTGCTGATGACGTCTGATATTTGCAGGATGATGATAATCTCTTCTTGGTTAGTCTATCTCTATCGATCTCTAAGCCTCTGAGTGTTTCTTAGATTCAGACTGAGTGGAGGAAAAGAGTAGAAGATGCATGGCTCATCACTCACTTACCCAGCCAGTAGTGCAGGTGGTAGAAGAAGCTGTCCTTCTGTTTGACCGTGGAGAGGATCACGTACGCATCTCCAGTGTAAAAGTTTCCATGTAAGTTCTCCGGCACGGGGACCAGCTCCAGATTCTCGATCCTCCAAATCTGCAGGCCTGCTTTCTTGCCTGCATTGGTGAACTCTTTGTGGTGGAGCACCATGTCTGCTGCTGCTGTGAGCTTCTGAAGATGAATGAGGATCCCGGGCGAGGTGAGGTGAGAGGAGGGCGGGGATGGCTGAGTGCAGGGACACACTGCCGTTCTGTTTCTGAGTACAGACTGACTGAGTGAGTGTGTAGCAGCAGTGTTTCCACTTCTGCTTTCTCCAGCCCCTTAGACACACACACACACACACACACACAGTGGGTGTGTCCAATATACACACACCAGCATCCTCAAATACACACAGATGAATTAAGCTTTTCAGCTTAGATGCACATACACTCTGATCTTTTGATGATGGAAGAAAAAATAAACTAAATTAATAGAATTAATAGTTGATAAACATATCAACATATATATATTATTTTTATTTAAAATAACCATTATTACCAGTATTAAATTATGTTTTTTGCATACAATAAGCTGACCCAGTAGTGTGTGCAGTGGGTTTATCAGCTGGAAACAGCTGGCTGAGCCAAAATAATGAGCTAAAAGAGGCCTGGAAACAGCTGGCTGAGCCAAAATAATGAGCTAAAAGAGGCTAAAAAGCTCCATTTCAGCAGCAGTTTCAAATGACTATACCTGTGTCGTTTCATTCTGTAGCCCCCTTTATTGATAAATCATAAATTAGTGCTAAAGCATAACACAGGGTTTCATATCTCAGGTATTGCTTTCCATTCGTTTTACAAAAATGAATAGACTTAAGAAGAACACTGTATAAAAAGATTGATGTCACTCGCATGTCTGCGTGTTATTAGTATGGAGCTGGAGTCAGGATGTACTGTAGAAACATGACGGTTCAACACTCTGCAGATATAAAAGGCTCGTTCAGAGGTAACAAAAAGTCATTATACACAAAAGAAAACATAGTTATGCATTTTGAATTCCATTTCTGCCAAATTCGTTAAATAGATCCTCGTTATTTTACACACCGGACCTTTAAAGGTTTTTTAAACTTGCACTACTAGCTTATTATTACTGTTAAATTAAACTGTGAATCAAAACTGTTCGGTCCAAACCGCTCCGCACTGAATCAAGCCATAAAATATTCCATGACTAAATAAAAAAACAGGATTTATTAGTGTAATTAGCAGCGCGGTGGTTACTATGCAAACCAGAAGCAAAGTTTTATTTCTGGTATATTTCCGTTGGCTGGGTAAACTCATGCTGTTTATTCATGTGTTGTGGTTTTTATGGTGGTTTATTAAGTGAGGTTTAAAACAGGAAACTGCCATCAGGGGAGATTTCCACTGACCCCGTTTCGTTTACATGCATCCAGAGGTTCACTATTGTTGCATTTAGATTTTAGAGTGAAATCTCCACAAGGTATTATCATACTGGTTTCCGTACAATATCCGTATAATGAGTTAGAACAGATATGTCTAAGCTCCTCTCGACTACAATTATGCTGTGTCATATTTCTCTGTTATTGGACGTACAGTACAGAGTGTTAACAAGCTGTAAAACTTTCACACGATGAAGACGTTAAGCGCTGTGACAGCGCACAGAGTGACAGTAAGAATGTCCCTCCAGGAAAAGTAAAGAGTCACGCCGTGCGAGTGGATGTGTCTAAAAGTAGGTGGAGCTGACGCAACACTGGATTGCAAACATAGCAACACTTTCGAGCTTGTTGTTGTAAAAGCAGGAGAATGCGCTGACAGTTTAAACAGAGATGCCTTTAAATGGCTCTACTTGTAAAAAGCAAAACATCCAAATACACCTGACAGATCTCAGCGTGAAGTAAAAGTCTGTCTGTGTGCTCACAAAATATGATCTATATTCCAGGATCATAATATGTTGTGACATGTCTGTCTGGAAAAACTTGCTTCGCAGGCCTCGCTCCATTAAGGTTAATGACTGACTACCAAAGGTCTGTAACCTCTTAAAACCAGTGTTTTTGTTCTTTGACTCTTGTAGTCCCAACCAGAGGTGAATAAAGAGTCATGATGTCTCCAATCTCTCTGAATGGACCTTTTTTTTAAAAAATAGTTATTACGGATCATTGGTACTCTCAGTTTTTAACAAGCCATGAATCCATTCCTTGGTAACACTGGAACAATTGTTGCCATCACAAAAGGAAAAGGTTCCTGCACTGGAAACTTGTTCACTGCTCCAGTAAATGGGAAGTCTGCTCAGCTCATAAAACCATTTACCAATACTAATGCTGTCCCCAGACGACTTGGGGTTTCAAACCAGGGAGGTTTATTGCTGTGAGGCATCAGTGCTAACCAATGTAACGGCATACCACCAGAACCATTTTATCCATCCGTCCGTTATCTGTATCCGCTAATCCTCATCAGGGTCAGGAGCCTATGCCTGCTGACTCTGGGAGTCACCAATCAACCTGTTAAGTGCATGTCTTCAGAGTACCCACGACAACATGCACATGCAAAGTCCACAGCCGGGGGTTTGAACCAGGATCCTTCTCGCTGTGAGGTGACAGTGAATATTTAAAGGAATCATTCTGCATGTGATGATGACCAGCGATGTCACAGGTCAGGAGTGGTGAGTAACAATGGTGTTACAGGTCACTGCAGAGTGGGATGAGTTTACTTCCTGCACGCACGCGACAACTCCCAAAGTTTTGTCCCCCCAAAATAAAGTGGTTTGGACGCGGAGGACTTAAACTTACCGGACACATGTAGACTCTTTACATATCTGAAAGACAGCCAAGTGAAATCAAGTTTTGATCACACAGGACAGAGATGAAAACACTTTGACTTGATCTTGAGTCTTACACAACAGCTGATCTGGATCTATTCATAGACACACACACACACAAGATGTGGCACACGATTAATCACATGTTTAAGAGGATGTCAGTTTCCTGTGAGTAATATCACTGATGTGATGATGTGTCACACACACACACACACACCGCTGGCAGCTGGAGCCCCCACTCTGCCCACTGACATGAGAAACTGGTGCTGTTGTCTAAGTCAAACATACATTTCCATGCACACACAGCAGGATACTGAATGGAATCAGATTAGGTAGGAATTTGTTTGAACTTGGTTATTTTATATTCCACGTTTCCTGCAGCTGCTCTGCAATCAGATTTCTCTGCCTCCTCCCTGACATAGGAAGTGTCCAGTCATTTAAATAAAGGGGAAGGTGGCAGAGGGGGAAGTGATTTTCATCATCAACACTTACGGCACAGATTTTTCTCTGCCGTCCAAAGTTAACTGCAGCAGCCGCTTGGCAGCAGCAGAGTTCATTTCATCACTGTGTGTTATATGAAAACGCGATGCTGTATGCGCATATCATTATGATGACACTGGCTATTGTGCTTCCCGTAATAACTCAGTATATCAAGAATAAGGTGAAGGTTGTGTACACAGATGCATTATTATTGCAATAAATTATTAAGCGTCCTGATATTTCACATTAAAAGCTCTTCAGTGGCATAATCCGTCCAGTACCTGGTAGGCTTTTAATGTGGAACATCTACATGATTGTTGAGTAACTTATTCTGCAACGCAGGGAGTCGACGTGGAAGATCCAGCTGAGTTTAAAAGAACAGAGTGATCAATAATAATCAGTCTTCATAGCTCTCTTTTCTTTCAAAGTGCAACAAATCTGCCACGATCATGGGTGTGAAAAACCGCCCATCCCTCCAGCTGAGACAACCCTTGTCCAAAAGAGGTTATTAAATAGTGTCCGATACTTAGAAATAAAAGGCTGAAAGACAGTCGCGAAGCTGGGCTTCTTGCTGTCTGACTGCTGTTGTTGCACGTGCGTGATGTTTGGCTGTCATAAGTAATGTAATCATAACAAATACACGTGCACAACTGTCTGTATTTACTGTACTATTTACTTTTTGAAACCAAGTCTTACGTCACGTTGCTTTAATCAATCTGTGAGTGTTTGAGCGCTGAACGGAGAGTGCAGTGTACTGTAGTAACACGGCTGAGGCCAAACAAACATGAACATGATGTCAAGTTGCTCCCAGTTGCCTTGATGAACTGTCTTATATACGCCAAAGACAACAAACACACACACACACAGCGGACTCTGCTACAGCTGGAGGGCCGTCACACCCTACCCACATCCTACACAGAGCTCCAGCGGTCTGAACGGCTACAAATACTCATTTATTCCTGTAAGTTTGTAGAACTTTACTGGAAAGTTCAGTTATTTGTGAACTATTTACAGAACAGGTGCCACCGCGCCTTAGAGAATGTATTGAAGGTGTGTGTGCCGGCTTATGAATATAAATAAATGAATGAAATGACCCCAGAGATAATCTTTTTAAAACTTTATTCATGCTCCCACAACAAACAGTCACTATGACTAATGACCAACAAAGTGTTTCAAATGACATTAGAGGTAGGAGTCCAAAATAGCTTTTCATGTTAAATCTTCATAAGGATTGTTAATCAATAACATAATTAATAACAAGGGTGCATGTTAGAATTTAAAAACAAACAAAAATCATGTGCTTTTCTTTAACTCTCACTTGGTACAAATGTTACAGCTGGAGTTTATCAAAGTTTGTATGAAGATATTAGAAACATAACTTCTGAAGTATTTACAGGGACGTCGACAGAAATCGCACAGCTCGACGTGTGTCGGATGTTTTTCCAAATTCAAAAATAGCTTTTGATGATTTTCAGTCAAAGATGAAAAAATAGATGATTTTCTATCAATGGAATAAATCAGGTGATATGTCGGACAAACAGTTCCACATTAATGAAACTGATGATTTGTTATGATGAATTAACAATTGCTATTATTATTATTATTATTATTATTATTAACAACAGGAAAAATATCACTGTGCTGATTATAGTGTGAATGATGTGCAAATCAACATGTGAAGTCAAAATGGCCATTAAATTACAAGATGCCCCCAAATTTAAGAGAAATACTTCAGCAGGAAAGCAAGGGCCGAATATAATGACACATTCAAGACAGAAAATGGAAATTCATGACTACATGATTTAAAAAAAAAAAAAACTAATACTTCTACTGATAATGATAATAAATAAATTAATAAAAAATGATTTTATCGGCCTGAAGGCTTCAGTGGTCTGACGTTCTGTCAACACGTCTGCATCATTTACAACAAAATACTCTGAAATCTGATTTGACCGTGGACAATGCAAAGTAGTCAATGCACTGATTTCTATTAATTAAATAAAAATGGATACTTGGATACTAAATACTCGTAGGTTCATTTTAATTGTTAGCCGTGTTTTAAGTCAAATTATGTTTGAGTTATGGACAGATTCATCAATAAGTGATGATTATTGTTAGCTGCAATCTGGCATTTAAGGAAAGATGCTTCTTTGCCATCTTACTAAGATAAAGAGTGAAAGAGTTTAGGACAGGGATGAGGCTGTTTTAGTTTAAGTACAAATACTTTTTCCACTCTTTTGCGATAAATCGTCAGCTAATTAAGGAATTATCTCAGCTGTGTTGCCAACTAGTGGAACTAGTGGCATTGATGTAAAATCTTCCTTCGTCTTCCTTCCTTCAGTAACGAGAGCTGAAGTCGTCTTTAAATAGCAAACGTCACAAAGTTCTCATCTCCTCTGAACATTGGTAAAAAAAGTAAAAAAAGCATATTTCCAGAAATGCCTCAAGTTAGACCACAGGAGCACAGAAAGGTTTAAACTGCCTTCATTTCAAAAACAACAGCAAAGCATAAACTCTAATACTAACTCGTATAATAATACTAATGGTGAGAACCCAACAACCAAATATTATAGCAGGAAAGAAAGCAGATTGTCATTCATAGCAGACAGTGCAGTCAGAGAGAAACACTACGAACAACATGTTGCGTCTTCATGGAGCCGGACACACTGTGCTGGAGGAACAGGCTTTTGAGAACGTGGGACTTCTAATAAAGTATTTTAATAGACTTATAAAGTGCATTACGGTTTGGTCGGTAGTCGAATACCACTGTCAAGTTTCGTTTTGTTCCCTCCCCTTGTTTAGGAGCACATCATGAACAATCCGTCATACAAAACACAAGAGTGCAATCTATTAATTACAATGTTGCCACGATAGCTGAAATTATGACGGCACAATATTCAAACTAAATCATATAAACGATACTTAACTCAAATGTTGAGATGCTAAGGATTTGTTTTATAAGCCGATCATTGAAATGAGAAGTAGTGATGCATATGCAGGCGTACTACGTTTCACCTACACATAATATTACAGACCGTTTTATCCGCACGTCAAACTTTGCACATTTCAGCACTGCAAAAATTTGCAAATTTTGATCTGTGAAACTAAATAATTAAGAATTAGCCGTGTTTCCATCCAAATATATTCATTTTTTTAAATAGATCTTTGTGTTGGTTTACAAGATGAGCAGTAGGGGGCGCCAATTCTCCAGTCAGAAAACCAGAAGAAGAGGGCACAGCAGTGTGGAGATGATTGAGCGATCGTGGACGTATTACAGAGCCGCACAGAGGAGCATGTCAGAGCGGAAACAGCTGATCAGTCTTGTGCTTGAATGATCACTACAACCTATTTGAAAAAGTGTTTCCATCTCCCATTAAGAGCATGAGCTCTTTATCGAGAATATGAAAAAAAAACACCTCAAAACCTTTTGAGAAGGTTTTTGCTTTTCGAATTTTCCGCTTCCACCAAACTTTTCTGACACGATACTTCAAAACGCAGCAAAATATTCTGCTACTTATATTCCTCGAACTAGGGATTGAAAAAGAAAATGGATATCTAGGATTACTTGAGTGTATTAAGTATTTAAGCAGTGACGCTGGGATAAAATTTATCAAAATCAACACTGTTTGCTATCTTGACAAAAATCTGATAATTTCGTGAAGCTCTCAGCAAACAGTCTGCCACCTCGAGATACGTGGCTGCGGCTGCTCGACATTTACGGAGGGTGATGGAAGATAAAAATTCCTCGTCAGCATCAACTCAAGAAGGTGTTGACGTACTCGCTTGTAGTCAGAAGAGGAGAAAAAAGGAAGAGAACTGAAGAGTCAGTTGAATGTTTTAAGCTGTTTGTGCGACCGGCTGCAAGATCTGTATCTCATAATTACAAGAAAGAGATCATCATGTAAAATGACAACAGAACCATTTCCTAATTGTTACTAACAGTTTTCTTCCAATTACAATATAAGAATCTCGTAATCATAAGATACAGATCTCGTAGATGCGTAGATCTAACATCTTAAAATTATGACAAGAAA
The DNA here is from genome assembly GCF_000972845.2 of Larimichthys crocea. NCBI lineage: Eukaryota > Metazoa > Chordata > Actinopteri > Sciaenidae > Larimichthys > Larimichthys crocea. The sequence goes on along the minus strand of NC_040023.1, from coordinate 6,916,188 downwards.
AGTAATAATTACGATCTAATAATCTTGGAATCTTAGGAAACATCGTGGTATCGTTGGTAGAGAATGCAGGTGGATGTGGAGGAAGAGGGAAAACACAGTGAACCATCTTAAGCTAACTTTTAAGGGCTACTGAGGGGGTTACTCAGCAGGATGTGGGATGCTGAACGCCTTGGGCATCCCTCTGGCAGAGGTGGTGTTCCCCCCACAGTCCACGTACTGGTACATCTCCTGAGACACCTGCTCGGCATGACCAAAGTACGTTGCGGTGATGGTCACTCTGTGGAGGGTGTGGAGAGGGATGAGGTCAGGCCACAAACACAAAGAACACGTAGTAAACTCAACGTTAAGATTTAAGATTAAAACCCCCAATTCTAAATTTCAAAAAGTTGGAACGCTGTGTAAAACTAAAGTTTGGATATACACAAATCACTGACACAATGTCCCGACTTTTGGAATCGGGGTTGGCAGAGAATCAACTTACTGCATCAGGACGACGATGTTGTGGACCTTGATGGTTTGCAGAGTGCAGTAGTCACTGCAAAATAAAACAAGTGTTACTAAATGTGGACGAACAAATGACTGATAGTTCTCAAGATGTGTAGAAATACGCTTTTTAAACACGGTGACTCTACTGCTCTGGTGGATGAAAGTAATGATGAAGAGTTAAAACACCCCATCTATGCTCAGACTCACTTCACTGTTAAGGCTTACATGGAACAATACGACACATCATGATATCAACTCTACTTAAACATACAGTTAATTACGTAGTTCATATAAAAAGAGTCAGCTCTACAACAAACCGCGGTAATATGTAAGGAGAATAAGAAGTGCCAATGGCCAGAAATCTCTAGAAGAGGAGACAGCTAAACAACAAAACACAAACTGAAATGGTGCAGCATACTGTAACCAAAGAGTTAGACTTTATACAAGTCTATAGCCGAGGTAGCAGCTCTGTAAAGTTGTACCATCAACATAACATCTCTAAAAACATATTTGTCAAAGGCTTAAGAATAAAAATCATGTTCTTTACGATGATAAACAAATCCCATTAAAGACCAAAAATATCAACACATTAGTCCAAAATGCTCAGTAACAGCTGCTCGCTGCAGTTCATAACAAATGTTACGGTGCACTTGTTGGGGACTATTTTCAGTCGTAGATTAATCCACATTTGGTGCTCTAGTGCATATCTGGAGCAGCAGGACAGAGTGTGCGTACAGTGGGTGTGAGTTCATGGTAATGAAGGAACAATGGTGTGATTCACTGATGTGTTTTAATTGCTTCTGGACAACAATGGAGCTCTGTGGCACCGAGGAAGAGTACTTGTTAGTAGACGGACCAGTGGTCCATGCAGAGTACTTACTACATGTAGTTCATCTCATCAGCGAGGATGGTGGGTACCATATAATCAATCTGAAAACAGAAAAGGAGACAACACAGAGTCAGAGTTGTACCCACACGGAGGGACGGTTTACCTGCTGAACACACACTGAGCTCTACCTGCTTCATGTCCAGAGGCCTGATCGCCGTGATGTTACTGATGCGAGATTTACCGATCACCGTCTTGGCAAACTGCACCTGAGCTGTGATGTTGGCCACCTCCACCGAGTAGTAGTTGTTGTTGGTGATACTGAGAGTGTTCTGGAGGAGAATCAGCATGAGAAGAGCTTATTAGTATTTAAGTGTGTGGACACATGTTTCCATGCTTCCACTGCACACTGAACTGGCCTGAGTGTGTACTGCTGTCAGCATGTTTTGTTGTCTGATGTGGGAAATAATTTCCATTTGGGCACAATAAAGTTCAATATGTGATAATATGGGAGTGTATCTGTGGGTGAGAGAAGTGTCGGTGGAGGTCAACAGTCCTCTACTACTATGATGATGTGTTGATGATTGCGTTACAATAGAAAAATGTCTATCATTTCATATTATACAAACAAACATAGAAGAGGGGCTACTTCTGTCACATGGAAGTGGTTTGGGCGGTCCAACATGGTTATTACAAATCTTCCACAGACCGGTGCTGACAACAGCTCAAATATCACTAACCTCTTTTAACACCAACACAAAAATCATCATCATCAATCAAACAGTGCAAAGAGAGCCACTAAAGTACATTTGAGTGCTCAAAACAAACTCAGATGTTGCAAGAGGCTTTTGGTCCTCATGATGTCGCAGGACAATCAACAAAACGAAACGAAATGATTAACACGCGGCTCATATGTTAAGAATCAGTGTGAAGAGGAAGTGGACCAGAACGGAAATGTTAGTAACAGTAAGAACGAATACTTTCAGTCAACAGAAGGGTGTATCTGGAGTGAAATCTTGTGTACTGTCAGTACATCTAGTTGATATTTCTCCATCATTTGAGCTGTATTTCTTAAAAGAGTCAGCCTGGGTACTCATCAAAGATTTTGTTGTTTTATTTTCAGCTTACTCTCCAGCGCTATTAAAGCCTTTAGGTCAGTCATTGTCCATTCAAATCAAACTGACTGGGCAGGTACAGGTACACAGTTTATCCAGTGACTTATCACTATCAGGACCAAAGACTTTCCTTGGTGTCTTCATGAGGTTAATGATCGTTTACCCACAAGGGGGCAGCAAAGAACAGGGAGTGGTGGTTTGCAGTGTTTCATGAGGAACAAGTGGTTTCCTGTGGCGCAAAAGTCGTTGCTGGGGTGAGGCGGGGTGAGGGTCAACGATCGTTTTCCATCACTTGTTAAGAAAAGGGCTGCTGCAGCCTGCGATGGTGGACAGACTTGATGCAAAACCTTTTTAAGCTGGATTCTCCATCACAGAGAGACTTCTCTTGCACAGCCACGCCTGTGACAGCTGACTCACGTGAACGGGTTCAACGTGGGTGAAATGCACATCAATAGGTCAGAGTTGCAGACGTCTTGTGTATGAAAAGACTGTGTCGTCATTTTTCTGAACTGTGGTAATCTGTTTTTCTCGCTCATGTCCAAGCACCATGTCACTTTCTATTCCTCTCCTATAGGGGGGAGAGCGGGGGCATCAGAGTTCATGGGTAGCATTGCTCAGCAACAAGAACCGGATATGTATTGAGGAAGTGAATCAAATTTTATTATTATTTCCTGTGGTGGTTAAGATTTTCTACCACAGCAAAGCATTAGGAGTGGAAACATTGGTTTGACTATCCATGAATTACATGTGGTGCATGATAAATTCAAGCTACACTTTCAGAACATCAGTGTGTTGTTTGGTTCTTTTGTCTTTGTGGGGGGTAAAAGGTATTTAAATTATGCTGGTGTTTTCAGGCTGGGGAGCTGAAGCTCACCGTAATGTTGAGATAGACGCTGCGCTTCTCTTGGTCGTAGTTGACAAAGACGGACTTCACCCCGACGTAGGACACATCAATGGAGCGTGGGAAGAGGAAGAAGACAGCTAGGCTGCACAGTAAGAGGCAGACCGCCACTGATGCGAATACATACAACTTCCTGCGGAGGGATACAAGACAACCACACGATTCCCTTAAAACGCACAATGTGAATCTTTTTTTTTTTTTTAATCATTTAGAGATTTAGGCTCTGTCTGTCAAAGCACACACAATGGTACTTACGTTCTCCTGGGCCGCAGCCTTTGGTCGCTGTATGGAATCAATGCCACAAGTTGATTTTCTTGTCCTGAAACACAGGCAGCAATGTTGAGTCACTGTCAGTCAGTGGTGCAACCAAGCCCCTTGTTTACCTTAGGATTAACACTGGATATTGTAAAATCATGTGGCTATGAAAGACTAAGACAACGTCTCAGCTAGACTACCCCCACCCAGTCTTGCGTTACCTCTGGGGATCCTCCCGGTGCCCTGACACGTGGGACATGTGACGCTGTCCCGTCCTGTGAACTCCACATAAGGAAACTGGGAGACGTCCCTGTCCTTCCCGTCATCGGTCTGGGTGCCCTCCAGTGAAGACGTCAGGCTATCCTGACCCTCGTCTTGGCCCATCTTAGTGAGGTGGGAAAAAGACTTCCCCATCGTCACACCTGGAAAACACAAGAAGAGTTCAATGATGTGTTGGTTGTGGACGAACCGGTTCAAAGAGCCGGCTCTTTTAAGTGAACGATGGGAGCAGGCTCCGGTATGTGAAAGGCAGAATGCACACATGAGAACTGTGCATCCAACAGCCGATTGCTGTCCTTTTTTTTAATAATTTCTATGCTTTTTATAGTTTTTTATAGATGTTTCTATCTGCTTTGTGTTGCAGAGTGGTTCTACAAGCACGCTAGTGCATTCATTGGGCAGTTTCAGAGAGTTACAAGGGTCTGTAAACGCAATGAAAACAACTGGCTTCAGCAATTTGTTGATATTAGAAAATTTTGATTTTGCTTTCTAAATTTGAAAGATATAAGTGGTAACATGAAGAGACGGCTCTTCTTGGTGAGCTGAGTCAAATGATCTGACTCCCTAAAAAGAACCGAACTTCCCATCACTAAGTGACTGATTGTCAATGATAACAGCAGAGTAGTTGATCATAAAAACAATGGTTGGTTGCAGACATAATGTCTTGTAAATTTGTCTGAATTATGAAAGGTATAAGTGGTAACATGAAGTGCCAGAAGAGACGGCTCTTCTTCTTGGTGAGCTGAGTCAAATGATCCGACTCCCTAAAAAGAACCAAACTTCCCATCACTAAGTGACTGCTCCTCAATGATCACAGCAGAGTGGTTGATCATAAAAACAATGGTTGGTTGCAGAAATAAAGTCTTGTAAATTTGGCAAAATTTTGAAAGGTATAAGTGGTAACATGAGCCAAAAGAGACGGCTCTTCTCCTTGGTGAGCTGAGTCAAATGATCCGACTCCCTAAAAAGAACCGAACTCCCCATCACTAAGTGACTGATGGTCAATGATCACAGCAGAGTAGTTGATAATGAAAACAATGGTTGGCTGTGTTGGCTTTGATCACATAAGCTCACTTGTCAACAGGCTCACAGAGCTTGACAGACTAGGCAGTCAGCCAACAACATAACTTCCTGACGACAGTGTCAGCTTGCCAAATAAAAGTTGCACAGCATGTGTAACATGAATTCCTCCTGTTGTTGTTGCAGCATGTAAACTGAGGCCTGTCAGCATTTATCTGGTTAACACGGCTAACACTGGCTTAGCTCAGGCCTGTGAACTCTGGAGCCACGTTAACATTGGTAACACATTAACAGGAGAGCATGTTAAGACTGTTAATGTCGACGTAGCTGTAACTATATTATTATATTAAACACAACAAACCGCCCGCTGACTAGCCGGGAGCTAACAAACTGTCAAAAACATGAGCCGTTGTAAAGCCGTTAGCGGCAGTTAGCTCACCTAGCTGCTTTAATATCAAACACAGGCGTCTTCTAAAGGGTTAAACAGGTAGTGAACGTAACATTTACCTGGATTAGATTACCTGAATGTGACTCTTCTGTTTGGCAGAGTAGTGTTGTTGTTGCTGCTGCTGTTGCTGCTCATGCAGTTTTTGTTTATGCTCCGAGCAACGGACATGCGCGGACATGATGCGTTCACGACCACCGTTTCACCGTAGGAAAGACCGCCTTCGAGTTCATGTTACGTTTAAATGCCACTAAGAACAGTGGGAATACTTTGAAATTGATTTATAATTGAACTAATCTTTATTTTTTTTATATAGGTGGTGTGTAAGATTTGGGGACTATTTTCAGAATAAGGCAGACATGGAATATAATATCCATAACTATGTTTTCATGCATGTATAATCACCTTAAAATAATAATCTTTTTGTTTGTTTTTTTACAAACTGCAGTAAGTATTTATCTCATTAATACTCGAGACAACAAATCAGGACTCGTTGACCGCTTTCGAGTTCATGTTACGTTTAAATGCCACTAAGAACAGTGGAAATACTTTGAAATTGATTTATAATTGAACTAATCTTTATTTTTTTTTATATAGGTGGAGTGTGTAAGATTTGGGGACTATTTTCAGAATAAGGCAGACATGGAATATAATATTCATAACTATGTTTTCATGCTCAACTCAACTCAACTCAACTTTATTTATAAAGCCCTGTAAAAACAGCTGCAGCTGACACAAAGTGCTGTACATAATATGTACATGTTAAAATAATATTAAAGCAAAAACAGAAACAGAGTCTCATGCTGGGTTAAAAGCCAAGGAATAAAAATGGGTCTTAAGACGTGTTTTAAAAATGGACAGTGAAGGGGCTTGTCTAATGCAAGGTATATATTTTAAGGTATAATCACCTTAAAATAATAATCTTTTGGGTTTTTTTTTTACAAACTGCAGTAAGCATTTATCTCTTAAGCCTGGTAAAGGCAGAATAGTACTATGAATAAGGAGGACTGGATTCAAAGTATCAAAGTTTAAGTTGGATTTATTATTCTTCTACAAGAAGGAGCGTTTAACAGTGCAACACACAGAAGGGTTACAGAGAAAAGGCTCCCTGAGGAGCTCTAACAGTTGGTTCTTATACATTTTTAAAAAATGGGCTGTCTCGGACACCTCCCTACTGATACAGATAATATCACAACAGTCCTTTAGTTGGTTTTCTGCTCAGGAATGAGCATTATGTTTTATATCCACATTATTTTCCCCTAGCCTGTCTCTCCTGTCCTTGTACGACTAATTTATAATTGTCTCTCCCTGTCAGCCACAGAAAATCAGAGGCCAACTAAGGGGGGTATGCGAGACATGTAAAAGACAGGATACACACACTATCTATATGACTTAAAACATCTGCACACCAGTATAATCCTAATTTTTATAACATTCCCCCCCTGTTTGTACTATTTTAAAAAGGTACAAAATATAATTACAGGAGCAAAAATGAATCAGTGTTAGATAGTTGATGTGGGAGCGAAAAACCTGTCTGGCAGTTCTTTAACAAGAATACCCATCGTAATAGTGCAAACCTTTGTTTTCTTGGACTTTGCTGCAGTTTACACCTACACAGTTGGCCTCACATATACTATTTTAACCACAAGAAAAGGAAAAAGGAGACACTCAGTATAAATATACTAACACTATGATGTTGCATGTTTCATCTTTCTCCTCTACAGGACCAAATGCATCATTATTAAGTGACTGATTACTGTAGAAGTGTTCATCCGATTTATCTCATCATTTATTAATGTTATTGTATATCCTTCAACTTATCTGCAAAGTAAAGTTAATGTACTAAATATTTAGCCTGCTTTGAGAGTATAATAAAAAAAAAGAAACATGTCTAATAGTGTAATCTGAAGCTGTTATTTACCTTTTAAATTGCACTTCTGAATGTTTTCACTTGGTGGCAGTGTTTCCTAACGTGGGTGAGGCCATCACTACTGATTCATTTACACTTTTCTGCCAGCATTCACCTTGTTAGCTATCAAACGTTTGAGTCAAGTCATGTTGACGGTCATCAGTAGTCTTATTCCATCATGTTTTGAGATACTGCTGCGTGAACAAATTGAATTATGTCAACCAATTGGTAGATTATTTCTGTTTCATTAAAAAAAATAAGTGCTCAAGCTGTAATATAAAACTAAATGACTTGTTGACACATGTGTCACTTTCAATCAAATATAAGTTTAGATGGCAGATGCTTGTAGAAGAAGTGACCCTTAAAGACAATTAACTTGACATGGTGAATGAGAACATTTTTACTTTATTCATCGAATATTTAAATTTAGAGACAAGCTTTACATTTTACATTTTGACAAGCTCTCACATTATCTTGTGCTGCTCGGTCTTCCATGCGCCTCTTTTTTTTTTTTGCACAACCAGATTTTCATAATCACTTACAGAGATAAAGATGACATGTCAGCACGATACTAACCGAGCCCCATTATCACTAAAAATAATGACGAAATCCTCTGAAAACCCAAAGTGTGGTGTCAGTCCGATCAAATCGTGTCAGCTCTAAGTGGGGCCGCCAACGCCGGAGCACCTTACTGGGGATGATCATACTGTCGCCTTGCATCCAGGTGAGGAGGCAACACATTCAATTTACTTTTCTCTCTGCTTCACTACTATACTACTATATTTTGATGCCACACCTATTTATCCCATTATGTAACTTTGGGCTCTGAGTTGCGTAATACTTTAGGCACTAAGTCACACACCAGGGACAATTTCAGTGATTTTGGTGAAACTGGTGAATCATATTTTATGGAGAAGATGTATTCTGGTTTTCCTTTTGATGTCCCTTTGGCTGCTCTGCCTCAAATCTCTGTGATTTACAGAGTTACCTGAGGGACAGAAAACTTCTTTTTGTTTTTAAAGTGAACTAACCACTACTCAAATGAACTCGCCGTGCTGCCCGCTTGAAGCACCGGGGAAGGAGTGTTGCATTTAAGCCACACATGATGAGGTAGTCCTATTCAAAATGAGACAGTGAACACCTCATCATTTTGTTTTAATAACTATTCACCGAGTATTCCCTGCAACACTTAAGAAGTTCTGCTAGTGTTGGCAATATGTTGCAATACTTTCGACCGCCTGTGGTATTCGGTGCGACTATACACACACATTTTAAAGACTTCACATGGCTTTAATTGCTTAATCCTTGGGGTATAGTTATCTTACACAACAGAAACACTTAACTGTCTGCTTTTTACAAAGTGCAGCAAAATGCTTAAACGAAATGCTTTGAGCCAAAGAGAAAATGAAAGCCTTTAATTATGAAATGGTATCGCTTTAGTTATTTATGCATACTAGATAAAATAGAGTCAATGCATGTAGTTAATGTATCAATTCAGATATTTTGTTCTATAGACGCAATGCATGGGTAAGACAAATCCAAAACCAATGCCTTTCTGAAATGCTTAAGAAATTTACTAGAGATCAAAGCACACGGCGTCAATCTGTTAGAAGTGTTTGTAGTGTTGGAGTCAACATTAAATATTAAAGGAACACATCAGGATTTTAACAAGTTGTTAGTGTAGTCTTTGCCTAAGCGCCATTTATCTCAACCTTGGTTTCCATTATGAATAATCCATCACACTGAGGAGCTGTGCAGCTTTCACTGTTTGCTGTCAAAGTGATATTGTCGTGATAATGCATAGCATCGCAACTGAAATCAATAGATTTTACAATTGTATTACTACCTATGTTTGGCAGTAGCAGCACTACAAGTAGCAGCATTACTAGTTTAAGAGTTGGAGTGGCGGTAAGGTCGCTGTTTTCTGAATCAAATGGCTTTTCAGTAGCTTAGCTCTTAGCTCTAACAATATATTTTCCCAAAGCATTTCTGAAGCTCGAGCACAGCAGAGATTTCTGCTGCGGTCTGAAATAAATCTGCTGCTCATGAGAGGAATTAAAATACCAATAACTTTATGGCACAAAGGCTTGTCGATTTTTTTTTTTTTTTGCTTCCTGCAATTTCTTTCAACAAACTAGTGTGTGCACACTGTTGGCCAGAAATGAACAAAATGATTTGCACTGCCTCCACAGCCTGACACTGACAAAAGCTCACACCTTCTCTTCTCATCTACTTTGTATAAACTGTACATAAATTAAAATGAAATAATAAATTGTTGCCTTACAGGTTTAAACAGTGTTAAAAACTTCATCTGTACTGTGTGTGTGTGTGACAAACTGAAGCTATGTGGGACGTGACTGATCCATGTTTTTGCGTCTGGGCTCACTGCTGAGACGGTTCGTCACGGTAAACTCGTAATCTCGACACGACTGGGCTGCTGCTTGTACCAGCTCTCTAGACACTGCTGGCCTTATGCTCAAGAACACTGAAGAGACCACATGGGAGCAGATTCATTCATCACCCAGAGTCGGTGCTTGTTAACCTGTGGATGTCATGCCTTCTGCCTGCAGAGTTTGTCAAAACTCACTGCAACAGTGACAGTTAGACGACCTTCGCTGTCTATTAAAACTAAAAATTGTTTTTTATATTGATTTAGATATTGTATCATGTGCAACATTTATACGAGTTTACTGTAAAATAATACATCTTACCATTGTTCTATTCTGAAATCCCAAGGGTTTAAAAGAAATGTCCCACTGGACCAAAATCCCATTTGTCCAACAGCCCGTGAGACCTGTTTTTCCAAAAATACACACACGTTCCCCAGAGTCTTTTGCCCTTATTATTTTGGTGTATTTGGAAGTGCAGGACAGGATGAGATCAGATGACCTTCGCCATCATGGTAACAATAGTTAGGTGACCTTCTTCATCATGGTAACAATAATAAATGTGGTTAATGTTGTGAAACATTTAGGTTTGGGCCTTGAGCAATGGGTGTTTGTATTCACAATAACAGACCGTCCAACAAATGGGCATTTCAGTCCAATGGGACATTTTTCGGGGCTGTTGGGGTTTTGGAATAATGGGACGTCTGAACGATTGCATGGCCCCGTAGCACTGACACATTCATCATGGTAAGTAAAGTCAAACACTTCCTGTTTTCATACTATTATGGTCTGAAAGGTGCATAATACCAAATACTACAGATAGTCTACACCAAGGGGTCCCCAAACTTTTTTCAGGGTGGGCCACATCAACTTGCCTTTCAGTGATGGGGGGCTGGGATCAGTCTATAACCGGAAATGATATCAGTCCCACCAGGATTTCATGGGCCTTTTTTGAAAAAGTTGCGACCTAAATGCCTGATGTTGCATGAGGTTTTCAAAAAAATTGCGGTGAAAGTGCTTTTTACATTTTTGTTGCGATTTTGTTGCGGGAGGAAGTGAAAATTGTGATAAATTGCGATTCGACAGTCGCGGAGAGGGCGCAGCGAACACTAAGTCCACGGCCCCTGGAAGTGGCGAGGTCCGGGCAGGAGGGCGCTGTAACCTGTAACCCACGGAGGCCAGCCAGCGCTGGGTAGAGGTCCCACGAGGGGATCCTCCCGCACCGTGCAGCCATCCTTGACCCACCGAGTTGAATCCCCCGGGCAGACTGCGCGGAAGTTGATCACGAACAAAGTCACGTCGGAATATACCATTGATGTGTGAGGGGATGAAAATAGCTAGTACTGTAAATAGTTCATAAATAAGGTAGATTTTAGCTTCATCATTAAGTGTGGATATTTTATACGGTAATAGGAAAATGCAATTTTGAAAAATAGGCCATGTTTAGAGGGATTGTTTGGGATTGTTAAGGTGGGCCGGATGTGGCCCGCGGGCCGTAGTTTGGAGACCCCTGGTCTACACACTTAGAGGTCCAAACCCAGGTGTACCAAGAAAACATAGTACACCTCTTACTGACTAAATGTCAGTTGTCAGTATGGCAGCTTTGCCGCATTCTTTAGCAGAAAAAACACATTAACAAGTGTGGAATAAATTAATGTTTGTAATGTCAAAATTTACATAATTAGAAGTCGACCAAAAGCCAAGAGGTCCAAAGCCATCACACGACAGGTCTCTTGCTTACTAGTTTCCAGTGTCAGTACAGTGAGTATTGTGTTTTTTTTTCCTCTGCAGTTGAAAGCTGTCATATTTCATCCTGCCGTATGCGACAGGACACTCACCCCTTATCAAATCGAGCCAGAGGTTGCAACCTTTCATGCACGCACTTGTCAACAGCTGAAGAGCAGCTGTCGCCTGTAAGAGTCGCCGTCACTATCCGGCAGTCAATCCAGGAGCGCTGTTTTTGTTGCTCAGCCTTTTCATCCACACTTCACTGCTTGATCGCCGTGTTCTGTGTGACTAAGATTAATTGGGGGTGCCGCTGCTGCATTGTGCCTCAGTTCACTAGAGGCCTGTAGTTCTGGTTCACTGTACCAACGCAGCTTCTCTGACTGGACACATTCGTTTTGTAGAAATATGCCACCGCAGTCATTCATTCCTTCCCAGCTTACACGGAGTCGAAGGCAGGACGATCGATTTTATTTTTCTCAAAGCTGGAATTAAAATGTTCGCCTACAGAAATGTCACTTTGACTTTTCGCCCAGACTGTTGGATAAGTTAAATTGTGTTGAGACTTTCTTGATGATTTTGTGTTTTGTCTAAGTCACTTTCTGTACTGTCAATATCTTTACATGTAACAATTTATATTGTATATAGAGAGAATCAGTGCTCAAAGGACTACTTACTGACTTAGTCATAGGTAGGGTCTTCTGGACTGCGAGACAAGCAACGCTACAGACGACAAATTAATCTTCAGTTGATGGTTTAATCAGTGCTAAGTTAATCACAGAGTCAAGAGTTCTACCAGATGTGTGAATGTTAAACTGATGAATACAGACATCACACTCTAAACTTATACATTGCTCTCAAAGGCCTGGATTGGATATCAGTAAAGAGACATTTTTAAAAGGTTCTTGCACGCCCTCAGATGTGGTGCCAGGTTAGCAGCACCACATCCCACCAAGAAATCACAAAATATTGCAGGTACACCCCGAGTTGCCCTGTTGCTTATATGACACAAGATGTATTTATTGTAGTAAACTGTTCATACATCAAGTGACCTCGTCAAGAGGAACGAGAAACCTGGAGGCAGGCGAAGAGAAAGTGCAGAACAAGTGTTGGAGACCACTTGTGACAGGCTTACAGGAGCTCCTCCGGCGATGACCTTATTCAGAGCTGGTACAGTATGAGCAGGACTAAAGAATCAAGTGTTTCAAAAGCCACACTTTCACAGCCTTGTTAATCATTTATTCACTACAAGTTTCATTGATACAAAACACTGTAATTAAGCTTCAGGCAATAAAAGATCACTGGTGCCGCCTGTACACATCAAGTTTTAATGACACACAATCGCATGAAATCTAAACATTTATTTGGTCCCTTCTCAGACTTCTGACTTTTAAGTTAATTTTACCGTCCATTAAGTCATTACCAGAATTATATTTCATGTCAGTGTGCAGAAAACTTTTAGAAGAAGAGCAATAAAGACACTTTCCCATATGAGACAGACTGAGTACAAAATACACTCGTCATTAACAATATTTAATTATGTTTTTCATGATTGTTTTAATTGTTTAGTCTGTGGAAAGTGCCTCAGCCAATACCAACTATTTATTTTAGCCATATTAATATTGTTACATATTTTATATCACAGTGATGTTGAATATAATAACACGTGATGAGACGTATGTTTGATATTTGAACGTACATACAGAACTACGCGGTCGGTTTGACCTCCTCACTGCTGATTGAGTGACTATTTTTAGTCTTTAAGTGATTCTGATGAGCTCCAGTCTGCAGTTCAAATCAGAAGCTGCCGTGATTAGCTCCTGATTGGCCCAAATGCTAAAATTGCAGTCCTTGTCATTACCATTGACCACACAAGTAGCCAATGATTGTGTCAGAGGGAGTGTCGGAGTAAATCAGCAGTTCTCCGAGCGTTGTCTGAGCGTCTCTGCTAAGGGAGTGAGACGGAAAGCGCTGTGACAGCACATATTTCTTCACCTTCACTAACAGGCGCAGGGACGTGATGCCCTCCACTAGCACAGCTCAGGAGATGGATGTGCTTATGAGTTTATAATGGGCCTGGATGAAGGTTTTTGTCCATATATTTGCATGGATTATGCAAGCAGGGGCGAATTAATACCAACCACCACGCAACTGCCACTAAATTTCTTGCTGACTTTGTCTACTGTACCACCCAAAACCTGAGGGTAATGTGAGTCTGGGGCTTCCAGCATGCACCCGGTGAAAGGCATACTATCAGTGCATCTGCTCAAACGCCTACAGTATACAGTATATGTGAAGTTTCTTTGGACTGTGGGAGCAAAACCAGAACATCTGAAGGAAACCCACACAAGACACAAGAAGATGCCAACACGTAAAGTCCAACCTAGAGGAACTGTGCAGGTGTCCTCTCGGAGATGTCTTTCTCGACAGCATATTGTGCTGAAAGCATGAACACAACCTCTATATTCATATAACTCCTGGATAATGTACAAAGTATATGGGGTCAGATCAATAAATTACCACAAAGTCATTCCCCCAAGTTGAACCTGACACCTTTGGGGACTCTGGGGAAGTCGGATGCTTTTCCTGACTTAATGTGTCAGGTTGAATTTTGGGTTAAACATTGATATGTGAAATAATTCAATGTTGCAGCCATAAATCAAGCGGTTTCTTTAACTTGAATATTTCTTTCAGTGCTGTCTCTGTGATGCCATTAGACATGGTCGATCCAAAGAACAACACATGCTGACATGCTGTCTATCATCCCTGGTTTCTCATTTGTGTGGATAAGGAAATGTCAGCTGGTTGGTTCCAGCCTCTTCCCTTTGTTTCTCTCGGCCTCCCCTCAGGTTGTAATTTATGTATTGCAATTAACAAAGGTCATACCCCGTCAGTGTACACACATGGTTACTATGGTGCCAGAGTTATGTGCGTTGTCAGTATCGTTAATGGGGAAATGTTGTAATTCAGGAGGAACGAGGACCACGATCCAGACCAGAGGCTAAGATGTAACAGAGAAATTCACTCACTGATTTGCAATAGGCATCTAAACTCCGGTATTATTACATATAACGTGAAATACTGAGAAACAAAAATATCAGTGGCGGTGGGTTATCTCACCACATGTGAGAAATGATTTGTGCTCGGTGCTCAATATTCATGCAGCAGAGGGTTATGAAACTCTTTCAGCACATCACTCATAACATATCCACAGTTCATAAGGTGTCTAATGATAGAGTCATATGCTGACTTCACCATGAGCATTCTCTATCTCTATCTGACTGACTTCCAGCTAACTCGATCTGCTATGTGCTGATTCACACGACACAGAAATAGTAGTCGTGTATTCTCCGCAGAGCTCAGAGCAGGACTGGGATTTTATTTACCACATGCTTTTTTTTATTTCTTTTTTTTTTCGAACATCACCAGCAAGACAATATTTAAAGTTAGCCCAACTACTGCTAAGACTAAAAATAAGTAAAATAATCGGTATATGGAAGCACTAGAACAGCAAAATCTTGGCCGCCACAGCAAAAAAATACAAAAAAAAATACAAATAAAACACAAAAGGAAATAAAATATATAATATAATTAGTAGTTGGGAGGCCTCCGGTTTTCAGCTTGTCTCGTACCCGGTAACTAGCTTTTTCTTCTTTTTTTCCACTTATGTTGTTTAGAAGATGCACACCATGTGAACCGAGGTGTGAACATAACTTTAGTTTGTTTTCATTAAAACTCTTCGAGTCCCCCCCTTTTTTTTTTTTAAATGGAGCACATTTATTAGAAAATAAATGAGATTTCTAATAGGAAAAATCAAGGCTTGCTGATTCAAGAGCCACCCAGTCGTGCTAAAGGTTAGAGGATGGAAGCGCTGCTGGTTGTCCTCACCATGAAAATTGATTACACCCAGTCTAATGTTACGTAGAGTGTGGCAAAAACAAATTGTGCTAATTACCTTGTGTTCACACACAGTGCCCGATCAATGGAAATATAAAATGGTGTAATTTCATCAGAGGTGTCTGCCACGTTTATTTGATTTACACCATGTTTGAACAGCCCCAGTGCGTTTTGATGGGCCACATTAACAGCTACATTAGCAAGAGCAGAGCTGCACACGTACACACCGGGCGGACAGTAATGACTTTTATTTTGTCTTTGTCGCTCTGACATCATTCCACATGGGAATTGGTGGAAGCCACTTGCGTCCCAGTGGACCCATAGTGCTTGGAAGAAGAGACACTGTTGGCTCAATTATTAATGCCCTTTGATTCCCATGGTCCTTTGCTGGTCATTCATTTCCATCTCTAATGCAATTCCATTGCTTGGATAGTACCGAATAGCCATTTATGGTTATCCCCCCCATTTTTATTGCTGACAATATGATATACATGTAATGCCTTTATGAGTTATTCTTATCATGCTGTAAGAGGTTAGCAAATATCCACTTTGAACGACTGTTTTTAAGCACTATTTCACCGTTAATCACAGTTAAAGCACCATCTTCCTAACTGGTTTTCCTACAGTTATCTTCACCTCCGCGGTCCTGTGTGTAATTACCATCTATTAGATGAGGTGAAGACGCCTTTACTGCTTGGCAAATATGTAATGAAATGTTAAACACTGCTTGCTGCCCAGGAAGGAACTTAATCATCAGTGTCTGAGTTGCTTCCGCTGGCGTTCGAGCCCCCATGGGAGGACAAAGACACTTCACTGTCTCCTATGTGTCACACACTGAGGGTGGAAAACTTGTAGTTAGGGTATAATATATGGAGGTTTACACAATATAGTGACTTTTTTTCCCCTGTTGACATTAATTCAGTTTACCTTTTTAAGCATTGCTGATCATTTCCCTTCAGTCTAACATCTGGTCATTAAAAGATTATCCTTTTTCCTTAAGCATGGTTTGAGTTTCTGACAGAGGCAGCAGGGAGCTATCATCTAACACTCCTGTCCTACCCAATAAGCAACTCTATTCCCAGTCTTTCATAACATTTGGGTGTGTATATTCATCGATGTGTAACTTTATATTCAATGAATAGAATCAGAAATGAATACATCAAAATATATGGTTGTAGAAATGTTGTGATGTAGTCCTCCGAGGACGCCACAGAAAAGTGGAAGGCGCAACACAGCTGATAACCTATAACAGCGTCCTCCATATTGGATCCATTCACCCAAAGGTCACTCGTGACAGCTTGTTAGTTGCTGAATGGCAAATTTGCAAGTTCCACAAAGTTCTATTGACATTTCACGGTTTTAAATGCTAGACGTTACAAACTGCAAAGACACTGCTCAATCTATGTAAACTATGGTATAATGTCTGAAATGTTTGTGATGCTCAAAACATTTACCAGGGCATGGAATATTTAATGAAAGATGCAATCAATTTTCACACAAGATAATGTAGGATTCAGTACTCAGGACTGTGTGTTGTTGTGAATCAACTTGGTTAGGTTTAAGGAAAAGATTGGAAGTCATGTTACGTAGGTTGAGTTATAGAAGTTATGTAGCAAACGTTCAACATTTGGTTTCACACAGGCCATGAACAGTGGTGTTTGTTTGACCCATTCTTACAGCTCATTTCCTCCATATGTGGACTTTCACGCTATGCGTCATCTGACATCGAGCACACACCAAACCATTAAGTTACATGGGCGCATCCATCCTGATATCTAATCTTGCCCCAACTCTGTCCCTCAGGTTTTGTCTGTATCTTAGTGATACTATGGTGGATTTCGCATGTGTTGCAATCACAGACTGTCCATTAACCATGTGTTCTTGTTGGCACATGAACCATAATGTTCATCATGTATAGCATCTGTATGTTTCCAGGGCATCGGAGCTCCGGGATCTAGGTCGATGGGCAAATCATCGATGCACATGTGCTGCCTGTTTTCTAAATCTTGATTAATGAAAGTCAAATGTAGATTGCATCTTTTCTATGTGGTACATCTAAATCTCTGCCCTGAACAAATGGTCTGGATTCTGCGTCTGAAATTAAGTTTCTATCCTGCCTGCCAAGGGCTGGTGAACTCAATAAAATATCTCGCCAGGAAACATTTGTACTTGACAAAACCATTATCCTATGGTACATTTTTCATCAAAATATCACCCACTCAGTCTGGTACTGTGTGAGAAAAATTGATCGAATAGTTCAACATTTCTGGAAAAGCCTTCTGTCAGGGAGTGAAACGTTGAGGTGGATATCATGCGTTTGACTAAATTTGTCTCATATGCAGCACATATAAATATAAAATATAAAAATGTCATTAGTTTATTCTGTTTGTATCTTTATAAGACACAGTGAAGTTAAATAAGAACCTTTTCTGAGCAATGAAAAACATTGATCATGATTTAATTACAACAAACAAAATATTAACCTTTGTGTTGATTAGACATTTTCTGAAAATGCCTTATGAGATTGTCCTTTAGAAAATTGTCCTGTGTCTCAACTGATCTGAAGTCCTGTTGTGCGCCAACATTTCATTATCCTAAATTCTTTGAAAATAAGGTGCTAATGTAATGGATAAGACACTTTATTAACTTTAACTTTTTCTTAAAGATCCCCTCCGGATATATTATAAGACATGAAAATACTTTCAATAATAATCTATGTTTGTTATCTACATTAACTGCTGAGCATTCCCAGTGTTTGTGACCACATCATACTGGACCGTGATTGGCTCCAAAGTAGTTGTGATGTCACAAATCATGATATTTAACTTTCCCTCTTCAGTGGGTAAATGTGAAAATACAGAATAAAGCTCAATCAATCCAATGGCAGTAAAAATGACATATTTCTGAGACAATTAAAAACATTTTTTTCCTCTTAAAATGAATTATTTCTTTATTTTTCTTAAGAATATTTTGAAATACTATGACTTTTTTCTTAAATAACAACTTAAAACTTACATTTTTATCATGAAACCTTATATATACAACTAAATAGTTATTTTATTTCATTATTTTCTCTTTGTTTTTTTCTGCTATAGTCTGCATTAACCCTGTTTTATTATTGCCTTGTCAGTTATCTGTGGAGCACTTTGACCTGCACTAACCTGAACGAAAGGTGCTATACAAAAATACATTTCGAGTGATTGATCGATTGACTGATGATCAGTTTTGCACCGTGCAATTAGCGCTGCGGCCTCTAGGGGACGACAGTGAGGTCTGTGGCTGTTAAGTCTTATTATTACATGTGTTGCTGGGTGGATGTGCTGCTGGATGTCTCTCCACTCAGCCTCGGTAAGGTCTGCAGAAATGGGAGTGGTCTGCAGCTCTCCTGCCTCAGTTGCAGAAGAAAAACATGGCTGACCCACATTCTAGGAATATCACCATTCAGTACAGAACCTGAATAATAGATACTTTGTCACAAACACACATGGGACGTTATGTGCATCCCGTACAAAACTAGATCACAAGTTCACCTATAGAAAGTAGAGTTGCTTTTCAGAGCTTCTGGGGGCAGATCAAAGCTGAAATTGAAATTCATATCAGCTCCTTTTATCTCATATTGCCTCTTTAACACCTTCCTCCATGCCTCTTAACGCCCGTGCTCCCCTGCCGCCCGCTCCTGAATCCTGCCGCTCTGCCTCACTGGGTATGATGGCGAGCTGAGCGCCAGTAGGGAGCGTGACATGTCCAATACAACAGCTAGGCAAACCGGAGAGATCAATTACCTGTGTTTACAGCGCGCAGAAACAAGTGGCTCCTATTAACCCCACTGTGTTCTCGCAGCTCTTCCATTTCCCGGCATCCTTGCTGAGATTGAGTGATAATTCCTTGCTAAAGCCGTACACCAGACAGGAGTCATACACTCAGGAAATAGCACAACGTCAATTTCATTTTTTACCGGAGAAGAGTGCTGAAACTTGAGAAGAAAAGTACACAAGTGGAGTTTTTGAGGTTTTGGTGTCAGGCTATCACAGTCAAAGAGAAAAAGCTTGACGCTGAGAGTGGCCTCAATAGACCGAGCTAAATTTTTAATGTCTCTGAGAGAAGTACATCAATCCTGAATCATATTTTGGGGTCCTGCATGTAACAAAACAATCGAAGCTCAGCTTTTTCAGAGCTTTCAAACACATCTCACAGCCTTCATTTAGTGAATATAACTTCCTCAGGTGAATCGTAACCTGGTTTATGGTGTCAGGCGTGAGTATCCTCCTTGATCTTTCTTTGGCCGTCCACTGGCTGCTCCCAAAGGTCACGAGTAAAACATTTTCCCACTCTTAAGATGTGGAAGGAAAATCTTATTAACTCGCCGGAAACTTTTCTCATCTCCTATAAGATATGGATAAGCTGAGCTGAGCTGTCTTACCTGTCAGGAGGGACAAACACTAGTTCTTATATGTTATATGATTTTAAGCAGGATGTAATTGTGCACATCCATGGAGAAATATGGATGTCTGCAAGTAATAAAGTTGTGGATTCATTAACAAATAGCTAGTTAACATTTGATATAAAGTATGCGATGAAATTTAATTTTTAATAACACCACAATGCCTCAGGTCCACATTTCATTTGTGCTAATTAGAATCTCCAGTTCACCTTCAATTTCATTATCATCCTGGCAGTGTCAGGCTTAAAAGATCTGCAACTTTGAACCTAAAATTACAACTTGATCCTCACAATATTAGAACATTTTTTGACTTTGCCTGTCTAACTTTAAGATGCACTTCACATTGAAAATGTTAATTTTAAAGTCCAATCATTATCATTCTGGAGTCTGGCAGTAATCATTTTCAAACATATCAGTGAAAACTGGATTTTAAAAAGGTTATTATGATTATATAACACAAACTGAAAATATTTCTTGATTCAATGATTTCATTTTAATACTGGCAGCCACAGACCATGTCCAAACCAGAGAAAACAAGCTGCTTTTTAGCAATGTTTTATCAACTTATTCCTAATTAGCAATGAGGAAAAACATCTACGGCTTCTCACAGCTGTACAGTAATTGTTTTTTATTGTATTTCAGAGCTCTAATACAATGCTCATTCAGCCATTTCTGTGATTACAAAGGATTATATTGCGACTGTAAAACATTTTATGCAAATGTGCGGTTCAGCATCAACATATGTAATTGAATATGAATGCATTATCCTTTATTGCGTTGGATTATCTGGGTGTTCATGAGGCACAGATGTACCTATGAGAGAACAACAACATCAGTGTAAAAAAAAAACATTGCTTGTTTAATTTATGGGCATCTGGAAGTTTGACAAAAAACTGTGGAATGAAGTGTGCCCATATGCAACAACACGATACAAACCACCTTTTGTTATGTGAGTCACTGCTTCAAGGAAATTAATGAACACACAATTAATTACACAGTTAATTAGTGATGGTGTAAAACAACAGAATAGTCCCTGGGTCCATCAGACTACCATTCAACAGTGTAACAATTTGTAGCTGTTAAATGATAGAGATAAAACAGCATGCATAAATTAAAAGTATGTGATTGTGCTTGTAAAAATGATAGATTTCCTCTAGAAAATGACCGCATGTCTTTCTCTTCATTACTTATTGACATACCTCTATCTCCAACTGTGCTCTCTTTGAGAAAAAAGTAGTAATTAAAATGGGAAATTAATGTTTTTCGGCTTTATGACAGTACAACATCCCACATTAGATCACACATCTCTTGTTCATAAATTGTATAAAACATGTACGTAATCTGACGTCACCCGTAGATCTCTGGAGAACCGTTGTAAATCTCGATGTCCCCGTAGCAATCTTGGCAGTCCTGACTCTGCTCTCGGCTGACACATGGAGCGTGGGTGGAGCTGAGGGGGGGAAGAATAAAGGTTCCTCAAACAAGCCACCTATAGAAATTAGCTAGAGACCAAAACCGTTCTTTGTACCAGGCTGTAAAACATGTTTATTTCTGCTGTGAAGTTGGGAAATTTAATATGGGAGCTTATGGAGATTTGAATTGTAACCAGCTTCAAGTGACCATTTGAGGAACTGCAGGTTTTTGGCTTCATTTCACAGCCACAGAGGTTGTGGCTTCGTCTAGTTCTTTATCTTGATTTACTGATTATTGAACAAACATCCAACAGGAAAACATGTGCCGTTTGTTCGGCAGCACTAACATCAGATTGCAGACTAGACTTGATTTGCACAGTTTGGTAACATCCATTAGTGGAGAGGCTAAATGGTGGTCCTTGATCTCAAGAACTACTTCTAATAAACATGCTGTCTATTCTTGGCCTAGCCCTGTTTTCCACTGCAGGAACTCAAAACTCATCTGAAACTAAATTTTAACACTGCTCAGGTTGAGCTGGCAGTGCTTTAAATTGTAACTCGTCATTGTAACCTTGTATTGTTAGGAAAATGAATAAAGTAATGAAGTAGCGCTTGGGTAACTATTTGGAGATTTCTAAGTAAAACTTTTTTTTGTGGCATCGTGTGAACTTTTCCTCTTGAAGAGATGGTGGACGGACTACCAAACAGCCTGTCCATAGTCTGTCTTGCTTTTTCCTTTTGGTAATATATATATAAAATGTTCTGAATAGTGAAGCAGAGTGAATCAGCTAGGAACTTCCTCAAAGGTTCTTAAAAGTTCAGGTTATGGAAAGCTCCAGGTTACAGGTCATCGATGGAAATAAGGCTGTTATCATCGTCTGAGCTGTCAGTCAAATGCTGTACTGTTATGTCTGAATGGCCAGTCCATTCAGACATAAAAAGTCTTCCTTTTCTTTGTTTCAGTTTCAAAGAATATTGACAACAGATTTAAAAATCCATTTTAATGACTGATTTTATCCTTTATATAAAAACAACTGAATCTTTTTTTTTTTTTTTTTACTCCCCCAAACTTAGATGATGAAGATTGTTTGGTTGCCCCCATTTTGGAGTTGGCCTTCTTTCACCACACCACCCCCCCTGCAGTCTCTGGTGTGGTACAATTCCAGAAATGAACAACTTGGGCCACTTCTTCCTTTTCATGACCTGGATTTTTCATCTAACTGTAAAGTCCAATGGGTATTAAGAGCCCATATAAAAGCCGACAGAATCTGTTGACCCATTTATTTGAAGACAAGTCTTTACATTATTGTTCAGGTTGTAATGGGTCATGAAAGAATAGCTGCATTTCCTCTATGGATATCCATGTCACTATTATGTTTTGGAAAGAGGACATGAAAATGAATTTATAGCATGAAGCTGCTGGATTTTTTTTTTCTCTCATCAGCAGATTTGCTCTGGGTTTACACAAACATCAATTGGAGAAATTGGACTGAATGAGTCTATAAATATAATATAATCTCAGCTCCTCAAGATGACACATTGTGACACTGATATTGACATTACGCTGAGCTGATTTCATTTAATCTAAAGCAAGTAGCTCTGCATATCCACCCCAGCCTCAATCTGATGCATAAGAATGCTCCCAACAGTGAAATGTGAGACAAGCCAGTTTTGACCACATGCGTCCTTGGATCGACTTTGAATTGGAATCAAATGTCTGCAGATGCAGGATTTATAGTTCAACCCTGTGGGAATGAGAAGTAAACATGGTGGATGTGTTTTTTTCTGCATGCATGAATTCACCAGGCAAGCACTGTTGTCATGCCCATGGGTAGTAACCATAAAAACCCTCGCATTGTGCACTTTGCCAATTCGGTAACCCAGTGATGTTGAATCATTCGGCGCTGAGCATGTGATTGGTGTTAAGCAGTATGACAGGCAGAGGGAAGGACTCCACCAGACCTGGAGGTTCTTGTCTCTGGGAAGGAATGCCGTTGTAGAGCTCTCATTGGCAGAGCCCTGAAGATCCTGGGGGGTCGCGGGGAGTGCAGCGGGGGGTTCGGGTGTTGGGGGATGGGGGAAAGGAGGGGTTGGAAACACATGGGGGAAAGATGAAAAACAAGCCTGCATGGTTCCTTCAACCTCGTTATAGCTAATATCCCGTCAACTGTAATTAACGCTGCCACTTTGTAGCGTTCCTTTAAAGTTCCCGTCAGCGCGGCTTCCTCAGATTCGTTCTCATTACGACACGGCTGCAATGTACGCTAAATTCTCGCCTCAAAACATGCGTTTTATAATATTTCCACAACCAGAAGAATATCCATGACTTCATTTCTTCATTTCTCAATTTCACTGTTATGAAAATTTTATTATATACACACCATCTGAAAGTGGGTTTTTGGAGACTAGCTGATATTCTTCATGAATGTTGAAATTATTACATTTGAAACTTTGCATGCTAAAATAATATATTTTGGTTTTAAGCGTCTCCACATAATTATATTTTTATTATGTTGAAAAAATGTTGTAGGACAAAAATGTTCAGAAACCTGTTAAAACATCCATTAATTTAATAATAAATCGACTTAATCATACATTAATACACTTAATAACTATACACTTAATAGTCTGGAAAGTTTTGAGCCAAGTATAAATTGTATTTTATATTCGAAAATGTATAAAAGTAGGGTAATTTTCCATTCATACCTATATATGTGTTAATGTTGAAATGATTTCCTACAGCACAAAATAGCTTACAAGAGCACAAAGTTCTTCAGCGATCCAACCATTTTAATTTTGCCCTCAAATTTCCCCCAGATTGATGCATTTAACCTTAAAATGAACAAAAATTTTCTTCAGCGGGAGTCCATGGAGCGTCCTGGGAGAACAGAGGTCCACCCACACAAATTCCTGCGGGAAAAAAAAAAGCTTTTTATACCTCTCAATTTATAATACCCTATCCCCTCTGCACTGCAGTCCTTGTCATAGCTGACTCTATTGTTGACCTTTGGATGATGGCAGACGTGTTTTCCCCTCAATAACACATGGACCCTTCTGGATGCAACATGCCATCCCCCTATGAATTACCTCCATTTTACAGAAGCCCCATCTGACCAGTAGTTGTTGCTAGTGCAGCAACAGGGACGAGGAACCTTTCCCCACACCCAACCTGAGAACACACAGGTATTGTGCTTTTTGGATGATTTGGATTTTGATAGAAAAGCAGGGGTTGTATGTCATTTTTTTCCCAGTTCTGGTTCGCCTGGTTGTGTAATAACGATTATATAACCTCAGTCTTGTACAGTGATCCCTCGCTATATCGCGGTTCACTTTTCGCGGACTCGCTGTTTCGCTGATTTTTTTCAGTGTAATTTTGCATGCTTTTTTTTTTTTTACAGCGTACTGTACAGTATGAACGCGCATTGTGTTCTGCGTCCTGATTGGCTAAGGGAGAACCGCACATGTGTTCTGCATCCTGTTTAAAGGAGTACTGTACAAAATGTGTGTAAAAGGGTGTATAAAAGTGTGTGGTTAGGGGTTTTACGGCCTTAAAACATGTATAATAATTGTAAAACTCACTTCGCGGATTTTGTTTATTGCGGGTTATTTTTGGAACGTATTGCCCGCGATAAACGAGGGTTCACTGTAATGCACAATTCCATGCCATTATGGCTTCCACACAGCCTCTGGTCGATAAGTCATAACACAGCCTCTGATTGGTTGACAAACTCAACCCAGGGCATCATGGATGATTGCCAGTGAACACTAGAGGGTGCCCTAGTCCCCAGTGGGGCCATTTCAGAGTAAATCTGGTACTGACTTTTCGTCGTTTGCGAGAGCTTGGGGAAATAAAAGGCTAAAAGACAGCCGCTCACCCGGGCTTCTTGCTGTTGGACTACTAAATAATATTAGCTGGCTGCTATGTCTTGTGTTGTTGACCTTACCTGATGTTCGGCTATTAGCAAAGTTGTTGACTCGCTAGTTTTTCATCATAAGTAATATGGTCATAACAGATACACATGTAGACCATCCATATTTACGACAGCGGTATTGCACTCTGGAAATTGGGGCACTAAATCACAACAAATACCAAATCTTACATAATGTTGTTTTAAAGCTAGCTGTGTTGATTCATTTACACTTCCCCATCTCTTGGAGCCATGTATCGGATATAAATACAGTCTGATCCTGTACTGTGGGTCCCAGAGAGCCGACAGCTGGTGAGTCACAGACATGCCTAGCTTTGCCTTTACACCATCAGCATCTCTCCAAATTCCATTGGGGATCCACGACCGGACGCCAGCGCTACATGTTTAGTTGCAAACCATCCTGCTAATGGTATTAATTTGCCTGAAAAGAATTGAATTAGCGTCCCAGCGGAGGCTGCAGTCGAGGCGACATGCAAGCAGGCCGTGATGAAAGGCCTCTTCACCCACGCTGCTGTGATGGTGCTGTTTGTGCAATTACAAATCAATCAATCAACCCCAGCATGTGGAAGATGAGATAAGGAAAATGAGTTAGTAGAGTGCCACGTGTGCTTTCAATGACGCCAGAATGAACATTAGCCGTGGTGCTCACCTCATTTTAGAGGTTATTCTAACACGTTCCTGTGTCTTCTTCAGTTTGATTTCAAGTGAACGAAATGTCACAGTGCAGGATGCAGCGTGACCGTAGTTGTCGGTGTTCACCTCTAACAATGAACCCCCTAAGCCTAGAACCCTAATCCTAATCCTAATGTGGGATGATGTAAAGGATCTTATGAAAAGAGCAAATCACTCTGTCCTGATGAAGGAGGAAAAAAAAGGATATAGAGACTAAGTGCAGAGATGTGGCAGCCCAATTTATTTTGAGAGGGAAGCCCCAATTCTGAATCAGAGCATGTTTGTTCCCCCTTCCTGGGAACATAAGGGACTGAACTGGTCTGAACCGGCCAGTGGTTGCTGCAAGGAAGTCCTAAATTGGATTGCCTGTGGAATAAAAAATAAAAAATTTAAATTAATCAGACCAAATAAGGTTGGCATAAATTATTAAAACCAAACAAGGATTAAAAACAGCTATGGTAGAGGCTCTTAACTAATTTAAAATCATTAAAAGGGGAAACAAAAGTTTAATAATAAAGAAAGGCAAGATCACAAGACCGAAATGTTGCAACATGAGCATGAATTGTTTATTTTTGTTTGTTTTCCTGGAGATCACATGGCCCATCTTCCATAACCCTTCGTCACATGAGCAACCACTCTTTATGTGAATGAGAGCTGACAGCAGCTTGTGTTTCTGTATCCCCTCTCCAGCAGCTCTGGGCGGATGAAGGACACCTTCTCCTTGTGCTCAAGGTGCTTATGGACCTCTCTCAGTCTGTCAAAGGACAGTTGTTGCTGTCTATGTCACCAGGTCCAGTATGCTATGGACGACAGCGAGTTCATATCATATACGAGCAGCCATGGCGCGTCTGTCAGGAGATGACAGGGACAAGGGTTTCACCTTGTCTACAGGGCGAATTCAGCTCCACATAGGTTCGGCGTCTGGAGGTTTCTTGAACGGCTAAAGTCTCCTCTGTGAATTTAGCCCTGCCTCGACAGATGTATGTATGTATGGAAGAAACGTTTGAAATCACAAGCAGGTGAAGGAAACGTGCGCAGTGGGAGCGCTGAACAGATGTTGAGGTCCAGTCACAGCGGAGAAGATCCTGACAGCACAGCTGGAGTTTCACCAGACATGCACACCTAGGCAGGCACACGTTGTCTCACATGAAAATGAATAATTAAATAAAAATGTACACTATAAGAATGATTAAAAAAATAAAACTTTAAGCAGATATTTAATATAATATATAATAGCATCTAAATTGACCTTGACTTCATTCATTATAGCTTTATAGTACTTATGTACAGGTGTAGCTTTTAGGGCAAGTCATACTTGCAATCTGTTTGGGTTTGCATGATGCAGATTTGGTCATCAGAGGGTTTACGCATAGCCTACGGGTGGACAATCTGCACACCTCCAATATTTCGTGACTGGACGGACTTTGCCCTCATGGTCACTAGATAAGTTATGGAATACATCTGCACATGTGTATCCTCCAAGCAGAATCCAGAAAAGAGTTTAAACAGTACGTGCCCGCAGCTTTCCACGTCCACTCGGGAGTGTATTGAAGCCTTTGCCTTGACGGTTAAATGGCTAAAATGTCTGACTGGTCGTTTGATTGGTTTTTGTGGTTATTGTGACTCCTCCGATTCTGTCCAGCTCAATCACCCTCCTGTTCAACAACAAAAGAAACCTACAGCACCAAAAACTGTTCAAAAGAAAGGGTGACTGCTCTATAATTTGAGTTTGCCGAACACAGACATCTTTGTCAACTACTGGACCCAGAAAAGCCTGATTCAAACACATCCTAAACATAGCTTTCTTTAAGCCTTAACAGTGATTTGTCGCTAAAACAGCTTTCCAAGTTCTTCTGGAAAAAAAACAATGGCTGACTCACCGGTTACAAGGTTTTCAACTCATTGGTTTCACCAACACAGAGTTAAAGGTACCTCTCAGATGGTCAGTAAATTGCATCAGCTGCTCTCATATTTGCATGTTAATGTCATTTCGGGCTGAAAATTGAATTTGAAGGCATCTGGCACATACGGGATAACAACGTTAGATTGACAAGTCAACAGTCTCCATGGTAAGGTCAGATCAGACTATTGAAGGTTCATGTTACACTGGTTATATTAAATCAGACACCTTTAAGTGGACTAAATATTTGTTGAGTCTAATCACGCAGGAAATTTATTATTTACAGGCTTTATCTGTGCACACTCACATCACAGAAGATCCTGATAAAAACAACTTATCTCCAACCAAATGAAAATACATTTGGTTGACAATACAAGAAAGGATGTTTCCACATATTTTTCTTCTGCTAAGACACTGCACTGTATTTTTTTTGGTATTGTCCTATTCTGTTGATCTAACATTAATGGAAATTCTTACACCCTGCTCATCCAAGTTAAGCCTAGAATTGAAGCTAATTACACACTGACTTTCCAATTACACGATAGCCTAAGAGACATGTAAGAGTCGAACTTTATCTACCTCAACTGCAGAGAGAAGCAATAATTTCTAATTTTCCTTCATACAGAGTCACGTCACACTCCAAACCTGCTGCCTTCTTGGTTGTTTGTTGAAGTCGTTCCAGTTTGCACTTTTCCCCAGTTAATGTTAAGTTATGCTACCATGTTAAAATTTGATTCCTTGTGCATGTTCCAGCTAAATCTGATACCTCTCTATCTGATGTTCGAGGACTCCAGATTTACAAAGGAAAAAGGGGGGAATGGAGCATGCTGATTGATTTGCAGACATGATTTGAATCTGATGAAGACACAGCGGTGTTGAAGCATTAGTCTGTTTGCACAATTACATCCTGCAAATCAATCATTATGCTCCAGTCCCTCGTCTCTTCGAGCCCTGCAATTATTGTTGGATAACAAAAGAAAGACAGTGTCAGGCTTTTAGTTTGTGGGTAGACTTCCTGTTTTATTTTGGTTTCCCTCACTTCCTTTTTGTGTTTCTTTCCTGGTGTCTTTACTCCCTGTGATTGCCCATTGTTTTCACCTGTGTCTCGTTTGCTCCTCCCCTCATGTGTATTTAAGCCTGCCTCTCCCAGTGTGTCCTTGTTAGATTGTCTTCATCCTTGTGGTTAGCTCTCTGGCGTTTTCTTCATAGTTTCCTCGTGTACCAACCCTGTTTGTTTCTTCGACCTGTTTTTGCCTAGCGTCCTGTACTTCTGCCTGTCTGCTCCGTGTTCTGGATTCTTGACCCTTGCCTGTTCTTGGACTTTCTTCCTGCCTCGTGATTTTGTACTTCTGCCCCCCTGACTGCCTTTTGTGTACCGAATCGGACTGTCAATAAACCGCCTTACCACACCTGTCAGTCTCTGATCTGCTCTGTGGGTCCAGTTGTCTGTCTGAACCTGACAGACAGTTCATAGCAAAATCAGTTACTTTTTTGGGAATCTAATAAAAGTATACATTTTACAACTGAAAACTTAAAAACAATACATTTCATTATTACCTGTAATTTAGCCTTTAGACCAGAACCTGATATATTGGCGACACTATTAACTCATTGCATAGATATCGCTGTACATGTCAGGTGATCAAACCCTTATCAATAACATTTGCTATGTTATGTTATCATGTATACAATTTTGTTAAAAATTCCTGTTGAAAATTATAAAGAAAATGATGAAATAACATGGATGCCTGAACAACATGGGAAGTGTAGAGAGGTGCATTAAGAGGACTTGTGTAATTTCATTTGAAACTCTGAGTTTTGGCATGTGATGTATGAAAAAACATCCACATCAGTGTGTCATGAGTCCAGGGGGAAATCCTGTTCTGGAGCAACAGTCGGTGGGGGCTGGGTGAGTAATGACAGGAAAACAGGTTGACAGATAGTTAGGTCCTGCTATTACACAATGGCCTCGTGTTTGTTTGTGTGATTCCCCAGAGGTTGCTCTTATGTTGTTGATAGTAACCCAGTTAAATCCTCTTTTTTGGAGTGTAAGTCTGAAGTGGGACTTTTGGTGGTGGTGGTGGTAGGGGAGGGGGACTAAAAGCAGGTTCCCCCCTCTGCTTTGTTCCTCCAATCTGGTTACCGGCTCTGAGCCGATGAAGCGGAAGACAATGCAGAGCTGGGGATGAGGCTGAAGGCCGGTTGCAGTTGTGGCCTCCGCCTGGCTGAACTCATTTCAGGGATGATTTGCTTTGACTGATATGAGCTGCTTGGATTACTGTTGAGTCTCTTTGTTCCTGATTGGGGAAGGGGTCACAACAAGCTCCTGAGAGCTTAGCAGTTTCACGTAACGCCTAACCCTCTGACAGATTTAAAAATTTTTAACACCAGTGATGTTGCTCATATCTGTGCCCTGCACACTATTTCATGGATGTGCTTGACTTCAGAGGAGGAGCAGAGATAGATCTGCTTCCTTTAACCCAAACAGGAAAATCCCAGTTGTGAATGCGCATTTATTCTCAGCAGACCAAGCAAATGAGCTGCTTTACATGAAGCTTGTTGTTGGTGTGTAAGCGAATCCCAAGACATTTTTTTTTATTTTTTGCATTCGACATGAACAAATTAACCTTTCCATAGCACACGTGTCAATTCATATTTCACCGTAGACCTAACCTTTTCTCCCCGGAGACTTGACAGTGTTCCCGTTTTTTCCACAACTTCTAAATGCGATAATTGATTTCTCGATTGTACAAGCCAACAATAGTAAACATTTAATTACATTACGACCTGTTTTGCTCTGTGTTCTCCCTTATTGCCACCTTGTTTCTCCATCCTGCTCCCTGCGATAACATTTGCATATTTAAATTGGATGTGCTTGGCTTGGCCCTGCAGCTCCCCCCCGCCTCACCACCACCCCTCACACACACACACACACACTGGAAATGTATTGGAAAGGACCAGAGACAAAACAATTCAGAGCACAAAACAGATATGTTACTTCCCCCACGCAATTACCTTGCATTCATAATAATGTCAAAGAAAGTACATGTCAAGTGGCTCCTGGAGGCTGCAATGTGCAGCACGACCCCCGATACAAAAGGTGTTGGATGGAACAAACAAACCTCTCTGAGCTCTACAGACGAGATATAGTCCGAAATGGATGATTCTCTTTATACTACACTGGTTGTACACATATAAATGTGTTCATGGGTATGAAGCACACATGAGCAGATGACCACATGAACCTTTACGACCATGCAGGTATAGCTGTTATAGATTAGGCTTTGATGGTAGGTAGTTCGTCGCATGTACATAGCCAAGAATCCATCTCATCATTTGTGTCTGTTAAGCTCAACTCATATTTGGATCTGACTGTCCTCCAAGGTTGAAACCAGGCATAGATGGATCTAGGTTCAAAGTACATCTATCTATCTATGTATGCATGTATCTATACATCCTCCCCCTTCCCCTTCTCCCTCTCTGAAGTCAACTGGTCACGGCAGATGGCCTCCCACCATGAGCACAGTTCTGCCCATGGTTTCTGCCTCTTATTCCTTACCACTGTTACCAAGTAACTCGTGTCAAGGAACCTTGCTCATGGTGAGAATTGTTAGGTCTCCGTAAATAATATTATAGAGAGTACGCTCTAGGCGTCCTGAGCAATGACGGTATGAAGAACAGACAGAGCCTGATTGACATCACCCACAGCGGCTTATGGCGAATGACTCACTTCTGCAGCCTGTCTCAAGCTGGCGCTCAAGGATTTACAGTTTTCAGCACTTCCGCATTAGTTTCATCCAGCACCGGAGGTTGCCGCTTGGTCCTGAGATAACTTTGGTTATTATTTGGCACTGTATGAATAAATTTAAAGTGAACTGACTCCTAATAAACCTAAAATACTATCCTCTTGTCAATTTCAGTCTGCTCATCTTCCATGTACAGTACACATGTACAGTAAAGATGTTCCATCGAGGTCTGGCTAAAGCAAACCCTTATCAAGGACAGGTGCTTTGTTTGTGGTGTGTTCAAGCACCACGAGAGAGAGAGAGAGAAACAATTAAGATGGTAAAATAAGTAGAAAACTATCCTCTTATCATGTGTATCCTCGTGTTATGGCAGCAGCTCTGAGTTATGATGATGCTCTACTAATGGAGACAGTAATAACTCTTTTATGCGCTGCCGTCAGCCTTTGAGTGCCTGCGGGGGTTTTATTACATGGCTCACTGTGATGTGTTCTGTTACCAGCACAGCAGACATAGCTGGTGGGGTGTTTGAAACTATGGGATTAATGTGTTGTGCCACACTTGCATGAGCTGTGATATGCATTTCTGTGCCTGTTGATCAGAAACCATCAGAGGGGAGGCTGTTGCTGTGTGTGTGTGTGTGTGTGTGTGTGTGAGCATGCACGGGTGTCTTCATTATTCTGCCTCTGCTTGGATCTGCTCTAGTTATGCAGCCCTATTATTCAAATACACAACTCACCCCCCACCCCCCCCCCCCCCAACCTGGCTTTTCTATACATATATCTTTGCCCTGGATAGCCTCCACCTCTCTCTCCATCTCTGTCTCCCCCCCTCTCATCATCATCTCACCTCACATGTCTCTATAGAGACCTTTGATATCTCTTCGACACGCACTCATACACACCCTACAATGCAACCATATAGTCATGGCTCTTGTGGATCCTTAAATAAGTGCGGCTTAAATTTCCAGTGTGCTCATTCAGTGGCCGTGGTTGTAATTCGTCATTTAGTAGTTTGATATATTTGATAAACGAGGCATTTAATTTAGAAAAAAAAGAATTTTGGAATTGATTACTTGAATGATCTAAATGATATTAGGTTTAAAAACAAGTTATACAATAAAAGACATGTTAACTACAACAAAAATGTTATTATCTTTTACTGCAGTTATATATGTACTATGTAAATGACCTCAGAGTACATTTCTTGACTTTGTGTTATTTCTGTATTTTAAAAATGCTTTTATTTTGAAGGAGCGCCAGATGCATATAGAATACGGTAAAACGGTAACGGTAAATCACACAGAGAAACAAATTAGTTTAGTTCAGGTCCAGTCGAGAGCGGCACAAGGTATGTTTATTGTGGATATGTGTCAAGCAATTTGAAGTCAAGAATTTGCTAACTTTATAAGCTGAAGTATTAATCTGTTTAATGGGTTCTACTGTGTATTTGATTCCTCTTAGCTCTTACGTAGATCAACGTTGATTTACATCGATCGATGTTGATCAGTGTCGACCTGTGTTGGTCTAGGCTAGTCCTGGCTTTCATTCCTTTCGAATGGATGCTACAAACTATACTATACTATACTTTCTGTAATAATACTACTAGGGCAATGATCAACTTATCACTTGGAAGCTTTCCTCCTGCAGATTCTGCTGCCTAGACGGTCTTATATATGTTATAAATGCATTTTGTGGGCGACTAAGCACATAGACGTAACAAAGCAGTGTATAAGATTTCTAACAAATTCTGTTAAACCACTTCCAGTATGAATCTAAATACAGAGAGCAACTTTGCATTACACTCCTTCACTATGTAAACTGGACTACGTTTTACGATACGATATTGTATCACACGATACGATACGATATTATATGATACAATACGATACGATATTAATCCATTTAATATACAATACTATATCAAACTCTGTATTTATATCATTATACAGAGATGTTACTGACTTGCTGCTGCACAGCACCACCACTACTACCTGCTCTCTTACTCCTTCTCATTACCAGTATCTGTTTGTCATCTTAAATGCAGCGAGAGACTGTAATCCCCTCTGCAGATTCCCACTAATCAGGGTCAGATCCAAGCCCCTTAGAGCCCTGATAAGCCCTCCTTCAGCCTCAGCTCTCACCCCAACTCGCTTTCTCCCCGAGCCGTCTTCTTCCTCCTTGAGATGTCCCAGTGACCCATGACTTGTCCACGTCGCACAGGCTGTCTGACCAAATGTGCACCTGGTCCTGGATACGCAGAAGGCATTGTGGGAAGTGGCTGTCTGTCAGAAGGGGGTGTCACACAGGATCATTAAACCTCTGATGAGGATTTTAGTCTGGTTGTCTCATTATCTTAAATGAGCGTGGGATTCATCATCTAGACTCTCAGTAAAGTACAAGTCGTAATCAGAGAAGCAGTCCATTACACAACATTCAATTAAAAGTTAA
The DNA here is from genome assembly GCF_000972845.2 of Larimichthys crocea. Lineage (NCBI taxonomy): Eukaryota > Metazoa > Chordata > Actinopteri > Sciaenidae > Larimichthys > Larimichthys crocea. The sequence goes on along the minus strand of NC_040023.1, from coordinate 6,882,396 downwards.
TTTTAAATACACTCTTTAGTAGGTATAATGCTATCTTGTGATTATAGGTCATAGTTGTATCCATTCACAGTGTGTGTGTGTGTGTGTGTGTGTTATTCTGGCAAGTGTGTCTCAACCGAAGCATCACACCAGCTGGGTAGTTTTTGGATAGAGGGGGCCCAGCATGGCCGGTGCTGTGCTAATTTGTCGCGGGGTCCACATCTAGCAGCGGGTGAAATGTTCCTTTATTAAGCTAATGGCTGTGAAATGACTAAAGGGGACCTGGGGGGATTGGGGAAGCTGAGCGGGGGTGCAGGGAGGGTCTGGGGTGTTGTGGTGGTCAGGGCTGGCAGCAGGAGCGGCGTACACATGCTGCGGCCCCTCTGCTAACAGGAGATGACGAGTCGCCAACAGTTTGCAAATCACCGCTTATGTTGTTTATATGTTAGAATAATATAATGGAATAGTGATTTAATCCTCAGCTGTACCTGTGAGCAGAAAATCCTTTAGCGTGTCCCTTAAAAGCTATACCTATACCTTAAAATTCAGTTTTTTGATGTTATAATTGGATTGCATTGGAGTGTAGAATCATTAGTGTGATCACATTATATGGATGTTATTTTGGGCTGGGAAATAGCAGCAGTGTTCTATATAAAATCAGTACATATGGAGGTGAAGCTGAAAATGTAACTGACTTCACTGAACATACAGAGACAATAATAAAATGTCTGGAGGGTCTGGAGCTCCTAATAAATCTTGAGTCTTAGCCGTCAATAACACAGCACAAGTACAATCCACATCTGGATTATATACATTGCTGGCTAGCAACAGCTGACAGCTGTGACATAAATGAGTCCAATGTAAAATATTTAAGGTATAAAATATATAATTCATGCTGTCTGTTTATTTACTGTAATTGCAAACTTTACTTAATGCTTCATATATAGCATTAATCTATATCTATATCTGTTTTGTCCATGTATCCTGAATCTCTCTTGTGGATATGGGGAAAGCAGAGCGGTCAGAATGACCCACAATTATTAAGCTAAGGCCCAGGTTAAGAAAACATAAGGATGACACTCTATGAAGAAAAATCAGGAAAAGAGTTGAATGGAAAAGCGAGAAAAGGCGTCTAGATACTGTAGTAAGTAAATCATATAAAAACTCATAACATCCCCATGGCTCGTTTGGGGAGCATGATGACTGACACTGTCCATTTGATTTACCGACCCACCTGCCGCTGATCAAATTTATGATCTGCTTTCATTGAGTGCAGTGGTCGGTTCTCATGAATAATAAGTACCTCTTCTAACTGAAAGTGAATCTTGGGCTTGAATATAATTCAAGGTCAAACTGAGCCGCACCGATAACTTACCCCTTCTTCCCGTTTTTTTTGTAACAGTTATTTCTCATGAACACAAGCAGCTACAAACAAAACAATGTTGATTTTATTTCCTTATATACCAAAATACAGGCACTTATGGACAAATCTAATGTTAGAAAATGCAACAAAAAGTCATATACATATTCAGTTATTAACATGAGAGCTTCCCATGCAAAAGCTTATGTGCATGACTACTGTAGAAGCTGCTGGTATAATAACCTGAAATGTAAAAGTCATGCAATGTGTACAAATCAGAATCAGCACAGCAACAACAATAAAACAACAAACAGACAGCAAACAGCATAGACTGAAAATAAAATCACAAATGAGTCTCAATAATTTTATTCTTGTAATCTTGATTATCACTTTTTTTTTAGACTTATCTTAAAATTTTACCAAGATACATCTCAAACCTGGTCAGTACACTCCCCATCATCTCCTTGACATTAAATTATTGACTTCTGACCTTTGGAAAAGCATAATCTAAGATATGTTTTAATGTTAAATGTAAGTTTCAACCTGTGCTTCTACAAATTTTGGGGAGAAACTGAGGAAGTAGTTAGAGATACATATGACAATATCATCTGCATACAGGAAAATCTGCTACATGACATGATTCTGGTCGAGCAAAGCAGTGGACCAAGGATAGAACCCTGTGGAACACCTCTTTTACTGCCCAGAATAATAAATATTTCTTATTTTTAATGATAACGCCGCTTAAAGTTGCAAATCCAAGATGCACTGTGGAGTTTAGTCAGAGAAGTTTCATTTTGAAGGAGAATATTCTGCTTCAGTTTGTAACCGCCTTTCAAACTGCCTCCCCCACAATGTGATTTCTTCATCAACTGAGGATTTAGGTCCTTGTCTATTTTAAGCCACTCACATTGTTCATTTTATCAACAAACACACCTCCACCTGCCTGATCCAGCCGCTTACTTCATTCGGAGTGCAGAGCAGCTTCACTGAGCCCTTTGGAAAAAAAGTGAGAAGTGAGAGTGAGAAGGAGGGAGGGTTAGAGAGGGTGGGCGTGTGTGCATGTGTCTGAGTGTAAGAGAGGGAGAGAGAGAGAGAGAGGCAGAGAGAGGGAGAGGGAGGCGCTGCATCAACCCGGCATACAGCAGCAGCAGCAGCAGCAGCAGCAGGCTGGGCTTAGGGATCTATTGTTCCCTGTTTTATTACTGCCAGACGTTTTTCTCTCTCATTAAGGATCCAGGAGAGAAACAGAAACAGAGAGGACGAGGAGAGAGAGAGGAGACCTCAGCCACGGGATTACTTCTTCTTGGACGCACTGGTGTGGACAAAGCAGAAGCAGAAAACACACACACACACACACACTTCAGTCAAGCTCTGTACCTCGTGGTCAGGCTTGCTTTTTCCCCCCCCTCTTCGCTGCATTGGCAACTACAGCACTTGCCGTGCAGTGGCCATGGGGCTGGCCGGCAGAGCCATGGGGATGCTGGGGGTCTCAAGAGGGGCATTGCTCTTCTCTCTCTGGAGGATAGCGCTGCTCTTTCTCTCCATCTGGGAGCTGGATGCACAAACCGCAGTGGAAACTAAACCCCTATACATCTGGCAAACAGGTATGGTACACCCTCTCTAATCCTGGGGTTCGGAGCGGGGGCGGGAGGTCCTGGAGATGCTGAGTGGCTGGATGGATGTCCCATCTACTACTACTCTTGCAGTCTTGATGTAATATTCAAATGTAAATGTTTGTTGGTGGAGGAAAGCTGGTGGAACTTGCTCAAAGTGCTTTTTTTTGTATTTTTTTAGCTTTATTTGCATTAATTGCATATTCACTTTTTTATGATTCCATCTCATTTTCCTGCATCATTTAATTCAAAAGTTTCATCCCCGAGCGTTTTTCATGCAGACGTGCATGTGGCAGAGGTTGATGCATTGGAGCCATCTTGCTACTGTATAGTGTGGTAACATATTTACTGCAGTCCCTGAGGTGAGATGCCTCTTTGCCCCCAAGACCGGGAGTTAGAGGAGCGGGCTGTGCTGGCTGTCTTTCGGCTGCGCTTCCTTCGTTCTGGGCTGAGGCAGCTGGGACCTCTTGGCTGCCCCGCTCTGCTATTGGACTCATTTATCACAGTTTGACATGTGTGCAATTGATGAAATGGTGTGTGCACTGTAGCTGCATGTGGCTTCTTTTTTCTGAGCGAGGGGGGGGTAATACAAGCATGCTGCAGAAAGAATTAGTAGTACAGTATTTGAGTGCAGATGCAAATGTGTGGTTTGTGAAAAAGTAACCCAGAGGTGGATGTTAATGATGAGTCAAACTAGTGTGTTGTGAGTACAGTAGCGTTACAGTGGAGGCAGCGGTGCGGTACAATACAAGGCTCCCCACTGCTGCTGTTTTGGGTGGTGCCTCTCACCGGGGGTTGAGACTCATTCTCTGTGAGAGAGAGAGCAGCACATGGTCGGGACACAATACTCATGCATGGTCCAACGAGCAGAGCGAAGGAGTGAGAGAAGCAGGGTGGAGGAGGAGTGATGGGAGCAGGGGTAGGGGTAGGGGGGGGGATGCACGCCGCACCATCCCCTCTCCCCGCTCCCCCTCACCCATCGGGACAGGAGTGCCCTTTGGATGCAGCTGGAGATCAATGTTCTTTTTCACTACTGTCTAATCTCTCTCTCTGTTTCACTGGATCAATGTACTGGTTTCACTGGGATCCTCCAACCCCCCCCCTCCCACCGGTAGGGAGCTGATCAATGGGTATAGTCCTGGCAATGCAGCTCAGCCTGTATGGGATCAATGCTGGCTTTGGGTGGAGTCTAAAATGTAATCTATACTTCTTAATAATCTGTGTTTGTAATACCCTGAAGGTGCAGAATGCAAATAACATATAATATATATTTCTTTTAATTGTATAATGATTAAATCAAAGCTGTAATTACTAGAAAGGAGATTATATTTATTTCTCTGCAGAGATTTTGTCCATGGGGCTTGAATTCTGGTGCCATAATTACACTGTGTGAGCACTAAAAACAGGACGTGATACCACTTTAATTCCCATGTACAACAGTGTTGGGGCTCGGCCTCAGCTCATTTTGACGTTCTTATCTGTTGTCTCGCTTCTTCTGTGGCATCAACGCGACAGTTTTTCACAATCTGTTCGTTCGTTATCACCACGACATCGTGAAAAAGAGAAAGACAGATAACTCTAACGTGTTCAGGAGCTGCCAGAGACTCAGCAAGTGTTGAAATAACTCAAAGTAACGTGTCGTGCAATCAGCAAACTAAGGCTCAGTTCATGAGTGCAAGACAAAGCCAAATGTTGAAAGTTGTAAACGGACAAAAAAGCTTAAATTGCTCCGAGAAAGAAAGCCAAATTATGTATCGACGTTCGTCAGCTATTCTGTACGGTATGAGTGTCACTTAGCATTACCATCACTGCCACGGAGAACGATTGAGGCTTACAAGAACAAGTCCAAAACCTTTTTATACACTATTATACACAAAAATATCTAGCTCAACTGTCTGCCAACTTTAGTCTGTTATCACTATTTTCTACTAAATATCACATATAATCCATCTGATGGAGATTCCATCCTGAGTGCAGCTGATAAAACGGTTAAGTAATTATTTTTCATTTAAAAGCAGAAATATGGACTGTACTTTTTTTGGCAGAAAAAGGGGAACATTCAAAAAAATAAAAAATTAAATAGCTGTTTCCCTTTTTTTTTCACTCCGGTGGGAGCAAAATTGAGCTTTTAGGAGGAAAACTGAGAGTTTGATGGCGGTGGGAGCAATCAGTGCCAAAACTAATTAATTTAACATTTTCTATCTCAGCCACCTCAGTTAAAAAAAACAAAAAAACATCAAACTTTCTTTACGTCCTCTGTTGTTGCTTTGCTTCTTCTTCTCCCATTTATTTTTGTTTACCGGCTTCATTGTTCACACCCCTGTGCAAAGGAATGGAAATCCCATGGTATTATGTGCTCTGCCTCCCACTATGTTAAGGCATGGAGGAGATTAAGGGTAGAGAAATCAGAGCAGATTGGCCAGACAAAGTTAACCTAGATACAGTATAGACATGTTTATGTGTGTGTGTGTCTCCTCTTGGCTTAAGTGTGTCCCTGCTGATGTTAGTTTGCCCCGCTGACAGGACACTGAGACACTGATGCTGAGATGAATGGTAACTGAACCATTTTTACACGTCGGTGCGTTCTTTGAGGTGACTTTTTCTTCGTTTCGTTGAGAGCTTGTCATGCTTCCTGGAGATCATCATCCAACAATGCAGGAAGATCAGCACCTCTCATGTCTGAGAGGGAGGAGCAGGAGGAAAAAGGGAGTTTTGGCTGAATCAACACCTCTGGTGCAGATGGGCGTCTGAAATTAGCCACAGGAGTAGTAATGTGGGGGGTGGGGGTACTCAAGAGACTGCTGTTCCCAGCGAAATGTGCGGAAGTGCCAAGAGTATGATTTGACTAAATGCACTACGGAAATATTAGTATTTAATCCATTTAATCATCCCCAGTGGGCTACTACCAAGGCGGTTGTGTAACCAGGCCAAAAAACACTAAATTAAACAAACGGACGAGTCGCGTGTCGCGTCGCTCCCCTACGCTACCTGCATATGTGTGGGATTGTGTTGCGATGTTTAATCTGGCACTGTGTGTGAGGTCTTTTTGCAGATGACTTGCATGTGTTGTCTCAGTGTTTGCAGCACAGAAGCTGCAGACAGAAGGTTCAGGATTAGGTTCGTGTTCCTCGGGAGTCTCTATGAGAAGAAAATCCTCTCCAGCCTGATATACCACGTTGTTCTCCCTCATTTAAGGGATGTATGGAAATGTATCCACAGCACACTGGTGTGAATTGCAAAGATACGATGATTACAGAGAAACAAAACACTCTGCGTGGACAATCAATCTGCGCAGCGGAGCTCAAGCATCACAGCAAATCCATAAAATAAATTAGAAAAATAGGTTCGTTTGTTCAGTTGGTGCTTCAAAACAAAGGCGATCCCTCTGTTAGCTCGGTGTTTCTGAGATGTTACAGCTGCCACGATGAACGTGTCAGAAACTCTGACAGCATCAGGGAGAAGAGAGACGGAGACAGACAGAGACAGAAAGCAGGCTGTCGTAGGCGTGTGAGAGAGAGAGCGGGCGTCCACATATGGAGAGAAAAAGTGCAAATTTAGATATCATGTATAATTAAAACTCATCGCCCGTTGAGAAATTTGAGAGTTTTGATCGTCGGGAAAAATTGATGAGGATGCCAAAGTGAATGAGTCCTGATGGTTAAGATAGCTGAGCTCGGGATAAATGAACGTCAAACTCTGTGGAGACTGAACGGAGTCAACTGTTTACTGACTTCCAGAAGTTCGATTTAATAATCCAAAGCGCCTCAATCTCATCTCACCAAACAGGAACCTGAAAGTATCCTTTAAAATCCACCATAAAAAGCTCGAGGACAGCCGAAGCAGCGTCTGATCTTTTGTGTACAGATGAAACAATGCAACAGATTCATCTCTGAGGGAAAAGTTTTCTTAAACAAGTGCGAGGAGGTCTTATATTCACAAATAAAATCAGGTAGATCACAGTGGCTGTTCGGACTTCCAAGAGTCCTGGTGCTTTGTACTCCCCGGGTGGACTTGTTGGTCTTTTCAACGCAGCGAACCGTGTAGCGTACTCCACGGGGCAGGACACATCCTGGTACAACGCAGGACAACAAAAGCTCTCTGCAGAGCCGAACAAACCCGGCGCAATGACTGATGGTAATTAGCGGGGCAGTTCGCCTGTGCAGACTTCAGAAACACCCAATGAATGGAGCCCATTTAGGCCCTGTATAAACCACACACACACACACACACACACAAATAAAACAACACAGTGTCTCTGTATTGTCCTCATGCAGCTCTGTTCAAGACCCTGTGCCGCAGATGCTCGTGGCCATGTGGCGCACAAAAGAAAGAAGAGGCTTCACCTCAAGTCACATGGCCCGTTCTTTGTTCTTCCTCCAGTGTCCCCATAGAATCGCCACCACCCCCCGACACACACACACACACACACACACCCAACCCTTACTCAAGGTGACCTTTAACCTCAGAGCTGAGAGGGGTCTCGTGAGGGCATCAATAGTGAAAGGGAGGCGGGAGAGCGGAGGGTGAAATACAGCAGCTTCTCCAGATCAAGTGTCAAGTGGTTAATTCAGCCATTTACACCAGTAAATTTAATAAGCTCCGGGTAAAGTGGAGGTCTGCTGATTGAAGATAACACAGTGATATGCCAGTACGGATGTATTTTGATTAAAGCTGCCAGTTAATTTGTATAATTAAAGCTGCGCTGATCAATATTGAGTATGTGTACAGTGGTCCCTCGTTTATCGCGGGGGATACGTTCTAAAAATAACCAGCAATAAACGAAATCCGCGAGGTAATCGGCTTATTCTACATGTTTTAAAGCCGTAAAACCCCTAACCACACACTTTTATACACTTTTCTCAGACAGGCATTAACATTTTCTCACATTTCTCTCTTATTTAAACACTCTCAAAGGTCAAACTTTCGCAGATTTAACAAAATGGTGTAGGTGTTTTTTTCCCGAGTGCAGAACATACAACGCATTTTGTACAGTACTCCCTTAGCCAATCAGGATGCAGAACACAATGCACGTTCATACTGTACATTACGCTGTAAAAAAAGCATGCAAAATTACACTAAAAACAATCCGCGAAACAGTGAGGCGGCGAAAGGTGAACCGCGTTATAGTGAGGGACAACTGTAATGCGAAAGTGGCAAAAACGCAGTTTAATGCGTATTTGATTTAAGTCTGATAAAAATAAATAAATAAATAAAAACAATCACTTTCATTTCTGCACCCAGCTTCAGGCCTGGCTTTGCATTCAGACTGAAAACAGAGGAACTGCTGGCTCACATCAAAAGAGAAACACAGTCAGTGTTCAGTGTATTTCTCAGTAAAAACTACCTACTGTAAGTACGTTTTCTCAAGGTCTGCTTCAGTACAGTCATAAGGTTCTGACTTCACTTTTAGTTTTTCTATTACGGGAACCTTTCTGCTTTTCCCTGTATACCTTTTCAGTCGATATGAGATAATACTGCAGTTATTAGTGGGTACAAACCTCTTGTTCTTCTTCTTCCGTCCAGTACTTCTTTAAACGAACGTATCCTCACATCTTCTTGGGTTGCACCTCATCTCTCAGAATAAAAAGGTTGACATAGCGTGCTCAACCTCAAACTGAGGAGGTTGATTCAGGCACATCTCCTGTTAGTTGGTTCTTTGGTTTCAGCTTCCATAAAGTTTTGTTACTTCTACTTCTTCCACTACTGCTGTTTCAGCGCTGCGAGCTGCGTCTCAAAATAGTCGTCCTCACAGCGAGGTCGAACTTTCTTTAGCGTTTTTTCCAACCTCTGATGAAAAGCCATGCCTCTTGGATGTCTCAGCGATCGGCTCTTGAGTTCAACGATGTTGTATACCTTGTAAAAATAAACCTAAAACGCTGCTCTACGCCCATCTTATCTCCTTACGTGACTCACAGTGATGAAACTAAAATGTCCGACCGTAATGATAAAACTCTTGTGTGCAGCTCAGGAGGGATGAAAACCTGTTTTCTACCCTTTTTTTTTGTAAGCGCCGCTGATGTCAAGCACCCTTTTCAGTGAAAACATGGATGTTCGCGTGTGATTAAAAGGCATTTGTTGTTTTTGAACAGACACTTGAGCGTCAGATTGGCCCGCGCAGACGGAGTTGAAGGAGTGCTATCAAGGCATAATGGAGGCGGGTGAAATTATTTCTGTTTTCCCTGGGATTCATCAAGTGCCAAATTGCTGCCATTATTCTGTGTGGGTTTGAAGAAGCTGCATCCAGCTGTTCAATTCTGCCTGGCGGTGCCGCCCCAGGTGGAGGAGGCATATGTGTGTGTGTGTGTGTATAAACACTTTGACACACAGGTGCATGTACACACCGTCACTCCACAGACCTCAGTGCTGTGTCTTTGTCTCTCAGTCTCAGTCGTCTGCTTGTCTCTAATCGTCCCTGTAATCCCCATTAACATTAACGTTTAACACACTGTTATTCCTCCTTTTTCTTACTTGACATGTAAAAAAAAAAAAAAGAATATATAATCAGATAGTTTAGAATCTCAACACCCTCACAAAAAGCTGAGTGACAGTGCAATTCGTCTCGCACCCACCTCCTTGCTATTTTATGCTATTTCTTTTATTTCTCACTCACAAAAACAGCCACAGCAATACCCATTCACACACACACACACACACATAGTGAGAGATGGGCTTTGTGCTGAATGTGTGTGCATGTGTGTGTGGCGTGCCTCATTACTCCCAGTGAGAGGGTTGACAGTGGGGGAGGAGTGTTACTGTCAGTATCCCACCTACAGGCAGTGGACATGGGGAGGCTGAGTAATTACACGGGAGTGGGGTTTGTTCGATCCGGGTGCGACTCCACTGCATGGCCACCACCTTGTATGTTAACTGACAAGAGGGCCAGCAGAGACAAAATACGCACTCAGGTTTAAATGATCAATGGGTTTACAGATGTATGGGAGGCTGACACTGGCCAAATACAAGAGCGCGTTCATTATAGCCACAATATGACAATGTCAGACAGGACCAAAAACAAACCGAGCTTATGGTGATTGTAAAGGTGGTCAGCATGAATGTGACCATCAAATTTTAAGGAAGATCTGCCTTAGCTTGTGATAATTAGGTTGTCTTTTAGCTCTGTTTTGGACTCAACCAATCATAAAAATGATACTTCCTCAGGGAACCATGAATATTTAAGCGAATTCAATGCCAGTTCTTCAAATAGATTTTGCGATATTTCAAAGGATAAGTGAAAACTATGGCATGCCAGTGGTGCTAGGCTTTAAAATCAGGGGGATCACATGTCAACATAATTAAGATTCAACACAATTATGATTCATTCTGTGGAGACCGTGAACCATGGGTCCAAAAAAAGTCAATCTTTTGAATCAAGGGCAAATGGTCAACGGTCTCTTTCTCATTTGTCTTCACCACATAGTAGATAGCTGACAAGTAACAGACCTAATTATGGAAAGATGGACAAATAAGAATGGGGCCATGTGGAGCAAGTGGTGATGGCCAAGAGGACGAGCATTTCAATGCCAAGCAACTGTTTGTTTGTGGGTGCAGCCAGCGGTCCAGAACAATACCAATCCAACTAACCATATTACAGTGATTAGTGATGGTCTTCCTGCCCCTGAGATAAACCCTTCCCTCTGGCTAACTCATGCTCCCTCTGAGGCTTGATTAGTCCTGGGAAACGTGCCGGAGGATTGGCCTAAGCAGCATAAAGAGCTTTTCATCAACCTGCTTCTTCGTCTCTATGTCATCTTCTATTAGCGCTAACCTCAAACTAACACTCACCCTACATATGATCTAAAGACCCATCCACTTCACTAACTGTCAGAAATCTTCAGGTCTTGACTTCAGTGGTGAACAGACTGACAGAGAAGAACCAATGTCAGAAGTACAGCAAACTCAACATCAACAAAAGCTTTAAATTCAGTTGTTGTTCTTTTAGAGAAAATGTGTCATCCAGTTCATTTAATACAGTTGCAATGAAAGATTCAACAGAAACACATCAGCAGCCGCCGTCACTCCTCAGTTTATCAGTGTTAAATATGTTTTGCCATAACAAAATAAAGTATAAAGTAAGTTATAAGTTCAGCATTTATAGCAGAACATGTCTGATCAGTAAGAGGCCAAATATTTGATACCAACACAGGCCTTAAAGCTATGTACTGAATGTTTGCTACCCAGGCCTATAAAGAGCATTCTTTCTCCACTAGAAGTGGGAGTGCGGAGGCGACTTTTAAACAGTGTGTAGACCTTGATTTGATAAAATAAAATGCACAGAAAATGTAACAAAACTGTTGAATACATAAAACACGAGGAATCCAGATGATAACAGACAGAGGGGGGTAGTTGGTTTTGAATTAGACGGACTCCTGACCTCTGTATTTTTAAAATTCTGGCTATGGTTCAATTTCAGACTGAATGCAAAACTGAGAGGTTGAGACATCAGCGTATATGTTGGTAGCTAGAGTTGCAGACTTCTGTACAGTTGATATGATTTGCAGGGTTTAAACAACATAAAGAAACACCTTGAGACAAAAACCAACCTCAACCTTTTACAATGTTTGTAATGGACAAGTGGGTCATGAACCCATGACCACGTCATGTCACCAAAATAGTTACGGTTTGCTTAGTTTAATGTAATTAAAGTTACTCAGTTGAGGTTGGAGGAAGTCATGGTTAAAGTGATGGCGATGGTGTGTGCAGAGACTTGTCTATCACCATAATTTCATTCGGGTTAATGGGGGAAACACACAGTGTCTTACTTAGTGGTAATGGTGCTCAGCCACATGATATAATGACTTTAATGATGGAGTCACGCAGTAGCAGGGCATCAGACTTAGAGGAGTCCTACTCTGAATTGTATCTCACTATACTACGAGGCTGTGCTGGCAGAACCTCATTGCCACACACACATACCTATACAGTGGGTAGTACTATTTTAGTTCTGTGTGATGTGTTATAAATAGTTGAGGCGCTGACACAAGCAGAGATTCACCTCTGGCAGTCAAAACTGTGCAAGTAGAAAAATAAGAGAGTGCAAACTGGCATGGACACCCACCCACCCACACAGAAAATGAGTAAGAGAGAAATAATAATAATAAAAAGAAAACAATTATTTTGATGCACAGAGTAAAATATATGAAGGCTCTGCCTTGTATGAAGCATCATTGGTTAATCTGTCCAGCAAGATACCCTGTTCTGCTGTAGTATGGACATTCATGCTCCCCAGAGGATGATTCCTAATGATTCTGCTGAACTCCTGAACTCGAGCAGCTACTTTTAAATGATCATCATCTTGATAAAGTCTTGTCATATAAACCTTGTCATAGACTGGAGTTTCATAAAGTTTGAAACATGCATGGTTGCCAGAGGATGTTTTGCATTGAAACTGTTGGCAGATTGGCACTTCTTGGGGAGAAGGTTCATGCTCCCAAGAGGATTAAACCTCCTTATTTTTCCTCTTCTTCCTTGATCTTTTCTCCAATACCATGGTCAGGCAAAAATGTATTCGACGATTGCCATTGATATTCATGGTCCACAGAGGATGAATAATGTTTTAGAGATCCTCGAGACCATTCATGTAAGACCACCATCGGGTAGTTTTACATGCTACCACCAAAGGGTAGACTGAGACATCCATTCATGTTCCCAGAGGATAAACCTTTTTAATTCCAGTCACTTCATTCTCTTCTAACAGGACAAACAGTTAACTTTGTACACAAGGCTTCTCAAAATATGATTATCAGTTTGCTATTCAATGCTGAGCATGTTCATAGTCCCAAAGGGATGAACCCTGGTTATTTGAACCCCCGTTACCTTTTCTCCAGTGCCACCATAAAGGCAAACAGCAAATTTCTGTGCTGCAAATTCTCCAAAAAGAGCAAAACTCTGAGCACAGTGTATTACTCATGCTATCTAAAACTGTACTGCAGCTTTTTATGAGGATTTAGACTTCTTTGTTCTTTGTCTTGTTATGAATTGAGCCGAGTTAAATTTAATTAAAGTTCAGAGCAAGGAACAGAGACAGATGGAAAGACATGAGCCGTGGAATATTTCTTTTTTAAACCAACAAACAATGCAGCGACTCCCTTTTAAACATTACCACTTTAACTGGAGTCATCACTGTATTATTCATCAGGACTTGGAGGCAGCAGCTCCCTGGAACACACAAACACAGTCATCCTCAGTCTAATGAGGCCCTGAGGAGGCTGCCGAAGTCAAAACACAACCAGAGCCCAGCAAGTGAGCTTTGTGTTTCACGGTCGAAAGAGACACACTAACCCTTTAATAAATGATCCTGCAGTAGTAAAACTAAACGGAAGAGGACCTTACTCTTTACTGAATGAGAGGTTAAATTCAGGTCGTACTCAGCGTAAAAATAATCACGGGCTCTGTCACAGCAGTGCCACTTTCTTACTTTGCTTAATCTTTCCCATCAAGCCAGATACTTTAGAAAAGAGGATGTCATTACCTGAAAAATGGAAGGTAATTTGATTAATTGCAAGTGGATGAGATTAATGTGAATTTTAGTAGAGCCAAGGTCACTGTGTAGTTAAAAATAATGATTAAAACACAATTTATTGCAAAGTTAGTCAATTTTCTTTAATTTAGAATGTGAACACCTTTCTCTGATGAAGATAGCATCCTTCTCAGCTTGTTTAAATATTGTAAAATGTAACCAAACGGTTTTAATTCTTCAGGTTCTTGGTTTGTACGTTCAGTTTTATGCTTGAACTGAAGATTTCTTCCGAAAATGTCGCCTTCTTTCTGGTTTTATTACCTAAATGTCTGAGAAGATGATGGGATTGGCGGTGACAGAGCTTATTTATTTATAATTTGGCGAGCCCCATATCGAGTCTGAGGAGTGAGTGTGAGAAAGATTATGTTTTATTTTTTGGTCTATCTTTGGTTGTGTTGCTTCATTTTACATAAATAGTGGGAAGATTGTTTGTATGTGAACAATCTGCAGTTTTGGCCTTTTGGAGTGCTGCAGAGTGGAGGCGGATTAAATGTCCTTCAAAAACATTCTGCCTCTACCAGAAATGAAGGATTTAAACATTTACGCCCAAACTACATTGGATCGATATTTGTATCACATGGTTTTTTTTATGTAATCTGGCTTTCAGGAATGGATTAGCTACACTTTACACCTCCATGTTGAATGCTAATGCTTGAATGTATTAAATACTCCTGGCTGACTTATCAGTACAATCCAAGAGAACTGGCTTTGACTCAGCGGTCCCTCGTGCACTGGCATCTGCTTGCTTCAGATTCTTTTGCCATGCATGAGGATAGGCTGAAGTTAGAAGTCCAGCTGTCCATCAATCAATTTAATAGACGGACAAAGACATAAACAACAGGCATGAGTGCAGTCTGTGAGGATTATCAGTCATCTAGGTCATCTTTCTAAATCACCAGTCAGTCAGAACTAAAGAAGAATCTTGGATAATCGGTGAAACATCTTCACAGATCTACAAACAATTCGGCCCAGATTTAACTCTTCTCTTAACTGATGGTCAATGTCTTATTTTACAGAATATTTCAGGGCAAATATAATGCACCAGAAGGTCTAAATGAAGTCCTACCTCCCCCAAATTTTCATCTATGTTATACTATATACTACTGATGGAGTTCTCCATATGTGAATTTGATAAAAAGAAATATTTCTGTGTTTAATGGCTCTTGCAGAACTGTATTTAGCCTGTGATCAGGCTCATTAAGCGCTCTCTGACAACTGGGTCACATCACATAATCTGACATGATATAAACGCAGCGGTCGATCAGGAGTGGTCAGCGAGCTCTGCGGGGAGCTTCAATGCTCTGCGGGTCAGATTTGGCAATCTATGCCTCTGACCTTGATTCATGGACAGAGCCATTTCCTGACCGTGGCGATTTGATTTTCTTAGGGATCAGTCCCCATCATCATCCTGCAGCTAAGAAACTAGCTGGCATCATACTTTGCGAAGGTTCCCGTCTAATAATAAAAACTCGACTTGAACTGTAAAGAATAAACGAGGCATATGTTAATGTATTCAGAGGGAGAAAATGAAGCTATCACTTCTTTTATGAAGAAGAATTAACAGGAACATTATGTGCAAAATGAAAAAAGTGAGTAGTGTTGACAACAGGGAGGACAAAGCTGCAATGAAAGTTTGAGAAAAAAATAGCCTTATGTTAGAAGTGCAATTAAAGCAACTTCCAGGCAGCGTCTTCGTCGGGCACAAATGCTCATTTACTTTTATCACCTGAACACACAACTTAGTCTATAATGAGGATACAGATGGCGTCACATTATAGGAAAAACCAGCGCACATCTGAAGCTGGGAACAGACCTTGAAGCTGCATTTTTTCTTAGGGGTTGGCGGCGACTTGAAGGCTGCATCACATTATAATGTTCACATGGGTGCTAACAAACAGCTACCTTTGTATGCACTTATATTTACACATCCAGCCAATACAGGGCCAACTGAGCGTCCACCTGATGGATGTAAATCCAATATTCACTCGACTTTTAGCTCCTTCTTTGGTCTGCACCGACTCCCGAGGAAAAGATATCTAGCTTTTTAGGTGCTGAATGCTCCAATGGTGCTGGACGGGTGGGTTTTTTATAGACCTTTTACTGAAAACAGTTTCCTGCTGCTGCTGATGGGGACAAGGTTAATGAGAGGAGTGAGAATTAACCAAAAACAGTGAAGTCGCAGGTCTTAAAATCAATGTTAGTAACAAAACTGAAGACTGAAGAACCGGATGTTTCCGATTATTGAAAGTGCAAAGATCGGGGAGGTCGGTAGCGTAGTGGGTTAAGCGGCCGCCCCGTGTGTGGAGGCTATAGTCCTCGCTGCAGCTGGCCCCGGTTCAAATCCTGCATCGGACGGCTAATTTACTGCGTGTCACTCCCCTACTTCCTGTCTATCTTCAGCTGTCCTATCATTAAAGGCATAAAAAGCCCCAAAAAATTATCTTTAAAAAAAAAAGAAAGTGCAAAGATCACACACAATGATTATAATATATATTTTTCTTACCAAGATGACACTGATTTTAATGTTAATAGTCAGAAAGAAAAGAACTGATTGTGCCTTGCTAATTTCTGCTGCTGGCTGCACAGAAAAGTGAAAGAAACAATGGACAAACACATTTGGAAGAGAGGTTGGATACAAATCTGGGAGCAACAAGGATGTGAGGGAGAGGAGTGGCTCTGCAGTGAAACCTGATGACCTGAATCGTGAAATAATTGTCGTGGCAGACAGCACTGTATAACCTTGCTGTATTTTTTTTTTCTTCTCCTGCTACACAATGTTGAAGGTCCCAAAAAACAGACGTGGAAACAATAATATCAAAGAGAACAATGTGTATATGTGTAGTGTTGATATCGGTGGTCTTTGTACACTCCTTCTCTGTGACCTAAATTAGTTCATGACCTAGAAATCGCTGTCTGGGCCCCCGGTGAGACCAAGACTATATTTCTTCAAGAGTGGATGAAATAACTGACCTATTCAGCTGCTAAGGTTGCTGCTACACTTCCTCTTCTCCGTCCATTCCTCACCTACAGTGCCACTACGGTTGTTCACGTCCCGCTGAGACCCAACGAGCGCATGGAAAGAGATGTAAGTGCGAAAAAGACAAACTTTGTTGGATAAAGAGGTTGGTTTCATTGTTGTCGTTTTTCATCTGCGGGTGTCTACAGGGCCTGGAGTTAAGTGAGTTACAGGCACCGGTCGATTCATCATACTTATGGCAGTCACTGAGCTCCCCGAAGGAATGCTCCTTCAAATCATCCTCCTCTTTCTTCCCAACAATGCACCATTACCCACAACCCACCTGCTGCCCTCTGCCACCTCTGGCTCATCAGGTTTATGCAGTGTGCGACTCGATGGTTGGTGGCTCTGCTGTTGTTTTGTAGTCATTAGTTCTACTGTTGCAGTTTTTCTCGGTGAACTGCTTATTAAATACCATTTACGCTGAGCTTTATTCAAATATATGATATGAAAACAGGGAAGAAGTCACGGTCAAAGACTGATTATTAATATAATGACCATGGTTACACTTATTCTCAGACACTGTTGATATAAATATGCATGGGTGGATTACAGATTATTAAACGTTGCTCACAAAAACTTGGTCATAATGCGTTAAGAGGATTTAAACACTGGGTGATATGCACTTCTGCTTCCGTATTTACACGCTCTTCTCTGTTCGAGCTCTGAGGAAAGGTGTACAGTCATTTGAATTACTCATAAACTGACAGCCTATTTACAAATACTCTGCGGTCCTTGCCAGAGAGGATATTTTTAGGACAGTTTTATGATGTTTAACCCATTTTCCCATGCCTGCTGTTTGCCCTCGGTTTGTGTCGACTCTGTTTGGCTGTTAGGATCAGAATATTTCTGTGTGGACATGTGGTGGTTGGCTATGGCCCGTTGAGAAGTGCCTGTGATGATAATATCAACACTGGCATCAGAGGAATTTTATTGGTGTTGCAGGCATTCAGTGGAATTTATAGCACAAAGTACAAAGAAATAAATGAACAGTTCTGTCATTGAACACAGATGGGAAATATTTATCTGCTGCCTTTTTTCGTTTCAGGTAGTGTGTATACCACAAAATTCATAATGTTAAGTGTGTAGTTTACACACACACACACACAAAACAATATTTGTTTTGAGACGTGAATTTGATGTAACTATGGAAGAATAGCAAGGACAGAAACTTGTTTTCTCCTAGAAGGAAGATCACAATAATTATTTTGTTTATATGACAAAATAACACTGCACACTAAGAGTTGAAAAAATAATCAACTCAAGAGATTATAGACAATGCCTTTGATAGTTTGTGGGTAATTTATTATCAAGAAAATACATAAGAAGAAGTGTTTGTTCCATAAGCATCAAATAAAATGATAGAGCCGCCAACATAATAATTTTATTATTGTAAATAAAAATAGGTTTTCTTGTTTGTCTCATCAAATAAAAACTGGTCGGGGCAGTCGGTAGCGTAGTGGGTTAAGCGGCCGCCCCGTGTGTGGAGGCTATAGTCCTCGCTGCAGCTGGCCCCGATTCGAATCCCGTATCGGACGGTTAATTTACTGCGTGTCACTCCACCTCTCTCTGCTTCCTGTCTATCCAGCTGTACTATCAATAAAGGCATAAAAGGCCAAAAAAATAAATACTGGTCTTGTTTACTAAGTACAAAATAATACGTAACATGTTTCTTGAGATTATAAAAAAAAGAAGTTTTGACTTGTTTGGCCTTCCATACAAGGTCCTCTGGTTTTAGATTGCACGCTACACTGTCAGGTCAAACTGCTCGGTTTGGCAAAGTTCTGCAAAGATACACGTAAATATCTGTGCAGATTAAAACAGAGCAGGGTGTTGACCGATACACAAACTTGGCAGTCAGATTGGTTCACCTCTCTGTGCTCGTCTTAAGTGTGCTCCATGTGCCGCTGACGCAAACGCTCCTCGTATCATTTCTGCTCTTTTTTAAACTTTAACCAGCTTTCATAATCGCCTCATGGCCCTCGTGTGGCCCTCATTGCTGTTTTCGTGCCGGTCTGCTCATGTTAGAGAGCCAACATTGTGTCCACACACTGCCAAGCCTTCCTGCCTATTTAACTTCACAGCACTGTGTTGGATCTCAGAGGTGTGTGTGTGTGTGTGTGTGTGTGTGTGTGTGTGTGTGTGTAATGTGTTTGTGTGTCTGGAGTGACATTCCCGGGTGTTTCTGTTTCGCACCACTGGCCAGCAAAATAAAATGGTCTCCATGCTGTGCTGACACACTCACACAAGTACAAATGTATCACACACTTCGCCAAACTCTACCCGTTTCTCTCTTCTCTCTCTCGGTGAACACACACTCATGTTTGCATCATTAAGGCTTGTGTCTTACCGTGGACTGCTTGATTCAGTCTGGCCCTTTATAACCTTGCGTGCGCTACAGAAAATTATTCTTTCCACTTCATCATTTACTGCCAGTGCGTTAAACAAAATGTCACAGACATGCTCCACCTCCTCAATAGCTGTAATTTGCTCGCTGCTTGAAGGGGCTAATGGCAGGAAAACATGACAGTTGGAATTGGTAAGTGTTGGTGTCTGGCTTGCACTAAACAAAAAGGGCAACGGGCCGGGCCGAAGTGTTTTGTCTGAACGTGTAGTCATCAAGATAACGCTCGAACATGAACACGAGAAGAGGGCACAGCTCTGTGTTTCTGTTACGCTGCATAAACTGTTAACTGTCTGTCTGTCTGTGCCTGAGATGACTGCTACGACACCATGGTGCATTTAGGCCGGTCGTTTGGCTGCTCTCGAAATAGTGAAGACTGTAGCAGCACTGCAAGAAGTGGCAATAAATAGGGGTGATACTTGTCCTGACTGAAAACAAAACCCAAATCTACTATTTCATGAGATTCTTTAGGTTTTGTTGACCTGCCATGATAGCTTTCCCACTAATGGCATATCTGCACTGTAAACAGGCTATAAACCAGAACAGGTTAATGACTGTGGGCTCAACAGCCACAAAGAAATACCACAGTACAATGTCACCGAGTCTTGACTGAGCCCAAATGATGGAATTATTACAGACCAACACTCACAAAGATATTTTTATTAGTGTCCAGAAGTCGTGCCGCTAGAACACTATTAGTGTTGTCTGCTCTGCCACCTCTGTGGTCAAGGTTTAGTAACTAAAACTACTTGGTTATTGTTAGGCAGAATTTCATCCGGTGATGATTCAGCCTCTGGTGGGCGACAGACGATGTTTTTAGGCTTCCGGTGTAGCCAGAAAATGGTTTTAGGGATCCAGCCTTTCTCTGCAATGTGATTAGCAACTCGATACGTGAGAATTACTAGAAAGGCGTGATCTCTACCGTCATATATCTGCACATTAATGCAGATAAAACCAAATCAAAAGCTGCAGATGATAGTCGACGGGTTCTTGGATTGTATCTTGGTCAATGCATTCCACCTCTTCTGCTCGCTACAGAGTCTGTTTACCAAAGCAAGCTCACGTGTAATTGGTCACTGGTTACTACAAATGGAAACTAGAGGGCCAAGATATACAGATTCTGCATTCATACGTAGATATCTGTGTATAGAGATTAGGTTTGGGGAAGGATGGTGGTGCTGGTTTAAAAAAAAAAAACCCAATCGTGACTAACCACAGGTTAGAAACTGAAACTTCCAAGTTTTCCAAGACAGTAATAAATAAATAACATGCTGGTTATTCAGGTGGTGTTACATTTCTCTCTGGACATATTTGCTGTTTCTAGTGGTATATAAAGGTCATTTCTAAGAGACTGGGTTGTGTTGGACATTGGCATGTGTCAGCTCTTCAGAAACAAGGCAATTAGTTCCCCAGACTGTCACCTCCCGCCTACAGTACCTGTCTGTGCGATGTGTTCAGTGGCCACTGGCTATCAAAAAACTAACTTAAGGCAGCAAAGCAGCTTACAGTGACACGGCACAGGGCAGCTGGACATTAACCTCTAGGTGCTGTCACTACAGGGTCACTGGGTAGTTTGCTGAAGCGTGTCCTGATCCACTCCGGTCATCTCTGTCCACATATACCTGCTGTGTAGGACAAATGATACAAGAGAGAGAAAGAAGGTTAAAAACAAACTCTCTATAATGTTTTTCACAGTAATATGAAGCACCCAACAGTCTACAGCTAAAGAATAAAGAAATACTACAGTAGATTTAAGATTTAGGGTAAAGTTTAAGTACATAACTGGATATATATTGTGGTTAGTCATGATCCCCAGAGGATGCATCACGTGTTTGCCACCACTAACAGGAGGCCAAACTTATACAAACATAACAAATACCAATAATACATGCTGTAAATAATTGTCATAAAATGTATTTATCACGTTCATGCCCCTGAGAGGATGATCCCTCTCTACAGTGTTTAAACTTTGGACATGTGACATACAGTGCGGTAATAAGCAGATTGCTTCGAGAGTATCATGGGTTATGTTCATGTTATTAACAATAGTGAAACTGTCCTTGGATCAGTTTTGGATTTCAGGAATGCATCCATCAGTTGAATCTGCTCTATTTCGGTGTTAGACAAAGAAACAAGAGAAAGGGTTAGAAGAAATCAGATAAAAACAGACTCATGAGGAGGGCAATATCAACTCACATCGGGGTTATAGTGTGTGTGTGTGTGTGAGAGAGAGAGAGCTGGTGTGTGTCTGTGTTAGGCTGTCAATCAAGAAATTGAGTGATGAGATGTCAGGATGTCTTATTGCAGTGAAACACAATAACATCTCCTCTCCTCTCTTTGTTTCCTCTCCTCTCCTCTCGTCACTTCAGTCTGTCCAAAGGTGACGACTGGTGAGAACACGATCGTGAAAAAGGTGCTGAAACCTTTTCTTATGGAGTGAAATACTTTCAATTACTGTAACAACAGCCCAGCGCAGTGTGCTTACTGACTGCAGCAGGCCACCTGCTTTGTAGATGAAGAGGCTGCACTGAAGTTACATTTAAACAGTTTATCTAGCTGCCTATTCTATAAGAATAACTTGTTTATTTATTCTTTCGTTCATTTATTCTTACTTTAAACAGACTTTAACATGCAAATGTGGCTTCATCTAATTTCACTCTCAAGACAAGACAAAACAAACTCTAATCTTTGCTCTAATCTTTTAAAATAATATATATTAATTAGATATTGTCTTTAAATCCACGTTTCTGGTCACAGATAATCTTTCCACAAAATTCTGATTGCAGCTTTAACTGTTAAATATCAATATCAGCTCCTGAAAAACTTCTCAGCTCTTGTTCCAGATGATCTCCAGAGTATGGATTAACACTGGAACAGACATCACAACACAATGTGATTACACGAAATGAAGAGCAAACGGCCTCGTCGTAATTAGCTTTCAGCAATGTGCCATTTGCTCAGACGGGGTCTCTTCGTTTCTTCCTCTGGCTCCTCCCTCTGTGCCGCTCGGCTCGGTCTCATTAAGAAAAAACCCCGAGCATCAGCAGAAAGCTGAGGCCGGCCTCTCCGGGACACTCGCATCCCTGAATATTCTGCTGTGTGTTTTTGAACCAGGGTGGAGGGAGAGGTGCTGCAGCATTTATGTTAAATCCCCAGTGAGTGCAGACGGAGGGAGATAAAGGGGAGAAGCGTGGGGAGCTTGGGTGGGTCAGTGGCTACTTTTGATCTTTCCCCCCGCTGATAAAGACCCAGCTTTAAATGCAGCATCCTGCTGATTGAGTGACAGTTAAAGCAGAGCTGGCAGAGAGTGCTCGGTATCACAGACGGGGATGCTTACTGCCAAGAGAACTCGTTTTGCTATTCTACTAACACGCTCGCACTTGAAATCTTCACTCAGTTTGGAAAAATGTAAATCAACACGATCAAAGAAATACGCTCCCTCGTCAAATTAACTCAGTCGGACATGAAGATCAGCAGCAATGCACGTTTTATGGGATGTGACTTGTTGGGTCTCTGTAAATAATATTGGAAAGTGACATGAGATAACTTCTGTTATGATTTGGAGCTATACAAACACACTTTAAATTGAATAATGATACTGTGTTTTCGAGGCTGATACTATTCATATCTTCACCTACACAGATAACGTGTCCAAATGTTTAGATATGTCTCAGTAAAGATACGAAGACAGCGGAGAATGTAAAAAAAAAATTATAATTCAGTCTGATTATTCAACTCGGAATCACACCAAAGCTTTAATAGTTGCACCATTGGTCCATTTGCATTGCCATGGTGTTTAAAGTACACATCCAGCTTTATGTAATGTCCGAGTAGACTTTCAAAATAAAGTGTGAGGAGACAAAATTCAGGTGATGGGTCACTTGGTCAGGTTTTAAGTTACATACCGTACATTACATGAGTTAACTTAAAGGTCCAGTGTCTCGGATCATCCGTCCACCCTGACTTCCTCCTCTCTACATGGATTTTGGCACTCACCCTACTGCTACTCCACCTTCATACACGCATGTACCTTTGATGTCTAGGTGAGACAAAACCTGACACTGACACTGATGATCTGTGGCTCCATTACACACTTTGGGCTGGTGTATCAGGCTATCCTTCACTGAGGGGGGATGCAAATCAAATATTTCCAACCTTGCCAGCCAGTGTTGTGTAGTCTAGCACCCGCTCACATGGGCTAGTGGTGACATCTTAACCCCGGCTTCTTTTCTAGCCTCGGGCTGTCTCGACCGCAGATAGCTCTATAACACTTAGTCCTCACAGAGGTTACATTTGCCATTTTGTTACGGTCTTCCTGTGGGTGTGAAGAAGCCATCCACCACCAAGGCTGCACCTTTTGACTCTCATGTCTCTGGACTCACCCCGGCATATGGTTTTAGGTCATTATTCAGAGAGTTTTTTTGTTAGGAGGAATGGCGAGTAGCTTTAGGGCTACATAGAGTCAAGAGGGCACAGAGGAGACACAGGCCTGAAACTAACAGCACATGGGAAGGTTATGTTAAGTTCAGTTAAGTCATTTTGCACTGACTGCAACAACTTTGTCTTTGCACCAGTGACGCTGGTAGATATTGATTGTGAAACGCTTCATAGCAAACCATTTCGGAGCTAACATCGCATCCTGCCACAGCCCAAACAAAGCGTCTGTCTTCTCTTTCCATTACTGCTCTGCTCTGCAGCTGGCTGACCTGCCCTGCATCACCTCCATCAAGGACACATTGTTTTATCTTGTTCTCATATCTTCAGATTTATCTTGAGTTGGTGTTCGAACACAAATGCCCATTGGGGAAGTCACCGTAATTCCACATAACCATTGTAACGTGACATCAATTATGGACTTTCATGTGACGTGTGTCTGCAGTATTCACAACTCCATCAGTTTCGTTTTGAAAGTAGTCTCATTGGCACGCCAACAAACCCAGAAAAATCCAGAACGGTTCTGTTTTTGCATATTTAGCCGTGGTTATCAAACATCCAGTAACCTCAATGCAAGAGAGAATGTTGATACTGGAGGAAAAAAACATTGGATTATGTCCAATAATGCTGTTTTTAGCATTTTTTTAATTGCATTTTAAAAACAATAATTTCTGAAATGTTTGCAGGGCAATTATTGTAAGGTTAGGAAAATATGATTATGGCATATACACCGTGCACTAATCAATATTTTTAGATGAACGTTGGATGAACAATGGTAATTATCAACAACTCCACAGGTGCCCTCAGCTGCACATTTTAGCCTCTCTCAGCGCATTGTTTTGGTCTTCTGACCTGCAAATGTACCGCTTTGGTTGATTCTCGTTGTTTTTCATCAACCTCACCAATCTTTCCAGGAGAGAGCCTCAATAATTTCACAATTTCACAGCACACCACCTGCCCAGCACCAGAGGGCTGCTTAACGCTCTGGATCACACAATTAAACACATGCCTACAGCATTCACTGTTTCTCATTTGCAATTTCAGTAGTAAACTCCTACAGTGTATTTTAAAAGTAATAAACACACTGACCGGTCTTATTGTGCTCTGTATAATGTGATATTATACAGTAGCGGTGGATTGTAAAGAGGAGCTTGTGTAAACAAGTTGTACGAGCGGCTTTAATCAGTTCTTTTCCAGGTAGACCGTGTTGTGTTTTTGCCCAGGGGTTCAATGAATATTCCATCTGAGAAAGTCGATCCACGAACAGCAGCAGCACCATCGGGAGTGTCGATTCCTTACAAGCCACTTACGACATGATAGCTTGTGTTAATGGTAACTATAGTGTGTTTAAAGTACACCGGCGGAAGAGGATAAAAGTGCTGATGTGCAAAGATGCTGCACGAATGCATTTATCACCAGACGGAGGCCATATAGTGATAATGAAATCACCCGAGGAACTACTTTGTATTGTGGAGGTTGCAGGGGATGCTTCTTCTCCGGCTCGCCTTGTCCTTATTACACTTTAAAGCGTTCGTTTCACTTTCTTCTAACACAAAGTTACAGAAATACATTCATGAAACAGACCACAGCGGTAAAAGTGTTTTTGACATCCAACAAAAGCAGCGTGCAGGATCTCATTTCCAACACACTACCAACTGTTCTGTGATGAAAAACCCTGAACTCGAGGCTCACTTACCCGGCTTCCTCCGGAGCTTGAAGAGAACTGCATCCCACAGCTTTCTTCACTGAATTAAAAAAGTGGCTACGATTCCTCCCCCGTTCCCTGACAACTTGTTATCATGTGACCGAGGTTATAATCATGTGAACTGTCTCCCGCTGATACTTGACTTCCAGTCTCCTGTACTGCTCTAAACTCTAAGTCTTGTGACAGTGTTTGTAACCGTGAACACTCAGGTAGAGATATAAGCCCCTTCCTGGGTACCAAGTTCAATACAAGTAGTGTGTATGTTAAATTCAAGGTTTCCTAGAAACCATTGGGACAATATAGGCAAATATATACTGTATGTTTCTAGGTGCAAAAAAACGCGCCACAAGATGAAATCCGAGGAAGTTAATGATCACTTCAACCCCTTCTGGCCACTGATTCAGTCCAATCAGTGTAATTATGTCTTTAATTATATCATCATTTTGCTGGTCAATTACCAATAATATGCTTTTGAGAAATCACAGCCTAATGAAGATCATCTGACAGGTTGAATTATCCTCAGTAATAAAATGTTAAAGGCGGTGTTATTCATCACTGTTAGCAGATCCTGCCCAAACACCAGTACGGTGCTGTAAAAAAACTGATGATCTTGCAGTATTCAGTCTGACTTAGACTATAAGGGCATTTTTAATTTAACCTTAATGTTTAACAAGATAACCTACATCTACTGTAGCTTTGCTTGAACCTGTCAAAGAAAATTGGAGGGTTATGAAGTACCACACTTTGCCGTGTGTCTTCAAAACGACGATGCAAAAATATGAAAGTCCGGGGCAAGTCTGAGGAATCGCTCAATAGGTTGAAGACAAACATAAACTTAACTTTTTTTTTATTTTTTAACCCAGTTGTTGGGGTTTACAGTGTACCGCTGCGTTTGCTACAGGCTGAAACTCCTACTCTCTGCTCTCCTGTAGGTCGGCCTCACTTCCTCGGAGTCATACATGCTGTCAAAAAAGGGATGAAAAACTGCTTTACTTTACTTTATCCAGTTTAGACTCTGCTTTTTCCTCTCATGACTATTTTATGCCAGAAGCACTGCAGGTGCATCGCTGCCTGTGTTCTGCCAGTGTGTGAAACGATCTCTGTGAGACCTGCATCAAACTCTGCTGCAGGTTTTTGAAAAAATGAAAATGATCAAGCTCAGAAACACTAATTAGTCGGGTAATAAAGTCGCTTGCACGCACAAACAAACACACTCGTGCACAGAGCGACGTGATAAATGAGCAGGTGGAGAAAATAAACCCATAAAATACAGGAAACTAAATCAGTATTGCAAATACCGATGCCACTTTGCAGCATTTGTCCACCCTTCTGCACGCTCTTATTTTGACACAGTACTAACAAAGGCTTTTGTTTCCCGGAGGTAGGTTTTTTCCTCCTCTCCTGTTCAGATGGATGCTGTCAGCCTCCATCCCCCCCTGTCTGCTTCACAAACCAAACTCCACCATGCAGCTCTCCGAGGAGCACTTATGGGCATTGTGGGTAATTTCATGCCACCAACATAATTAAATTCAGCGCTGAAAATGGAGAACCGGGGTTGTGGTTGTGGAGTAAATGTGCAGTCCCTCTGAATGCTAACCATGGAAAGAGCCTGCTGTGTGTCTACACAGTGGCAGATAAATGGAGGTTTTTCTTCCAGCCTTGTTAATATCACGGCCACTCAGGCGTGAACGTCGTTATTAGCCAATTAAGCATTGTTCCTTATTGCTGTTTCCAAAATGGAGGACTTCTTTGGGATCAACAAGGCTCAGCTAAACCATAAAATGTTATTTTAAATCATCTTTACATGCAGTCAATTAAATAATATCTTTTTAGATTGAGCATTAACTTCACCGTTCCTTCCTTCCCAAAGTGAAGCTTGGTTATTGGCACCATGCTTCGAAATAAGAGGCTGTAGGTAGTCCTGGACTTCCTCACTCCTCCTCATACTATGTCACCTGACTTCAGTGTCATGTCAAAATTTTACGGCAGACGATGGCAGACAGCGATGACACTATAGAGGCACCTATAGCTTCCTCATTTAAAATTCAGGGCTACTGAGCAAGCTGCCATATTTGACGACCTGGGAGTGAGAACAGGCGGTTTCACGACCCTCGTTAGGTTTCTAACCAATGCTCCCCATGTCTACAAGCGTGGACACATGTCCTGTGTTGGCTTTTTGAATGAGTAATAAACGTCCACCCAGCTAATAATGGCAGGCTACTTGGTCGATAGGTAATTAGCTACGTCGGCTGCAGCACCGTGAACAGCTCAAAGTGTCTGTGAAATTGTGGTTCGTGAGCGTCTGCGGCTTAAATTACAGAATTTCTGAGAGGCTGTGTCTTGAATCGATGATTTGATTGGCGATGGCTTGGGCACACAGGATTCTTTGGAGAATCAAAGTCAGTGTTATGTTTAAAAATGAAGTGATGGGGTGGTCGGTAGTGTAGTGGGTTAAGTAGCCGCCCCGTGTGTGGAGGCTATAGTCCTTGCTATAGTTGTCATAAACTATGATCTTTTGGAAAATATAAGCACCGTTTTGGCCAAATGTTGTCCGTAGACACACCTCGGTCACGCATGAGGTTACACTCATGCGTAGTTTACGTTAGCTGGCACCATTTGTACTGTATACATACATTTATAAGAATTTTTAAGAGACTTGGATACATAAATAATTTTTTTTGACATACGTTGACTAATAGCACCAAAAGAAATAGCACAGGGATACAGGATTTAAACTTGAAAACTGGATTTTTTCCATTTTTTATTTCACTTGGTCTTTAAAAACATTCCTGGAAATGTCAACACAAGTGCTAAATATTATCCTTATACCTCAACAGCATCACTAACAAGTTACGCTACAGTTAACAACAAGCTCCTGCCTCTGGGCCGCCCACTCGAAGACATAATGATGAATGAACGGTTGTTTCTTCAAATGCCATGTCTGTTCTTCTTTCCAGTAATAAATACTAACTATGCATTTGAAAATCGATTTTTGACTGCATTAATTAAACGTCATTAGATGTGATTTATGATTTAGTATTTGAATGTTTGTTCCACACGGGGCTAAATATTTTGCTGCCATGTCAGGCGTCAGCTCATAACATTGTGTGCTGTGGGTTTTTACACTTCCGGATAATGCTGTGAACATTTTAATTGGCTGCTCTCACGCTGTGCGGATTAAACAGTTGTACTGTCGTACGGCTGTAACACGTCCCACAGTAATAAAGCATCAGAATCAGACATTTTTGCTTTGTGCCGAAGAGAAAAGGGGGTCGTAATGGCGTTATAGATCTCACAAAAGTAAAGGGCAGCAAAATAGGGAGCGACAGTCTCTTGCTGTGAAAAGCGATTGGCTTTGTGGGGCGTCAACGTGATTGCGGCTGACTGAGTCACTGAATGATGCCATGGGTTTATGTGTTTGCAGATATGTATTTTTCTTTGTGTTACGCTCGCGATTAGCATGTTGTGCACATGTAGTTTTAAAGTTGTAGGTCCAGGATGGATAAAAATGTCCACTCTTTCATTTTAAGCTTCTTTTTTTTTTTTTTACGCGGGTCCTGTGGGAGTCTTCATCTTTCCATTATGCCCAGCCAGGTGAATATCACCGCGGGGCAAGACAATCATTCTCCAGCCTGCGCATGAAATAATACTTTAACATTAAATATTAATGCCAGTTATTGTCTGACAATGGTGCCCTCCATAAGACTGATGTACCCATGGAGACCGGATTTGTCATTTTACATTCTGGGTGTCAGCAGAGTGTCAACACAAAGTGTTCAGGGCAGAAACCGGCCACTGAAATCACCAATTACTTTCAACAGTCTGGTACTAGAGGTGAAGAGCTGGAACAATATATAAAGTCCTTGTTGATTTGTACAATTGTCTCTTCATCTTTGGTGCTATATCCCCAATGTGCCCCTTCTTAGAGAGTATATAGACATCTGCTTTTTCTATTAATATCTGTTTATTTTCATGTTTTCTGTGAGGTTTGTGTATGAAGTGATGTTTTTTGTCTCTGTATTCAGAGATGTACGCACGTTTCTTCACCATATGTTTGTTTTCGTTTCGTTATATCCTCGGGGGACTTCGGCACACTGAACATAAACCTCTTCTCCATTGTTACAGAGCTCATTATGCAGTCTTCAAATATTATGCCTCCTTTCAATTAATGCTGCAATCCATTCATTAATCAGTCAATCAACTGAAAACTAATTAATTTCGCCATTTATCAAGTAAATATAGCATATGACATTCAACTCATGTATGAGATTTGCTGCTTTTCTGTTGAAGATGTCCCGCTGAGCTCTACAAAGTTTCCAATTTTTCTAATGTTTAATAGAGCAACTGCATAATTGATTAATCAAAAGACTAGTTGTGGTTGCAGTCCTACATCCCAGAGGTTTATTTATGATTCTTTGGATTGTCATGGTGTTGGTTTGGTTTTAGTGCGACTACTGTAGATTTCAGCACCAGGAGCTGTCCACAGTCCGTATGGAGGCTATTGATTATTGGAGAGTTAATTATAAGGCCATTTCAGTAAAATATTCATATTTAGGCAGTGAGAATTATGCAACATTGGCAAACCCTTATGATGTACACAGAATAACAACTCTTGGAATCATACAGACTTTACAACATTTTCAAACCGGTGCAGATATTTCTGACCTAATTCATGCCACTACAGGGTGAATTCACCCTCTTGCATCTTCACATTGACTTCGTGTTTCATCATGTCACCTCTAAAATTTTTCTCTAATGTCAGTTTAATCAATGACACGGTTTTGTAATACGACTTGTCCAGGATGTACCTCTCCTCTTGCCCAAAGACAGCTGGGGGATGGTTTTGGAATATTCAGAGCTGATACTTTTTAAATTATTTTTGTCTACAATACCTGCATGATATGACAACGACCAGTGTGGTAAAGGTTAGGAAAAGACAGTGGTGATACTTGGAGCTCCAGTTTCCAACAAAAACGCCGGACACACTTTGTACCATCCCTTACTTTCAGCTTTGCTATACAAAGGGCACACTACTTCTTGCATTGGTACTGAATAACAAGAAACATCCACTATGGACATAATTTATTATTTATAATGAGGATACTGTGCTGAAACATGTGTTAACTCTCTGTGGTGCTGTACTGGTGTGATCAGTAACTGTACACCAGGGAAGGGAATCCTCCTTAAGCACGATTTGTTGATTAAACATTTATTTGATAAGAACGTCAAAACATCATCCCAGTGTAAGGTGGCGATTTATTTATTTATTTATTTTTGTGGGGAAATAATACATTTATATTTATATAATTTGGCTCTTGCAGAGCAGCGCTCATCATCCCATCGCCCGAAGGCAAACTGTAGCAGGGTCAATCAGCAGTTTATTCTCGTCTCATTGCAGTCCATGAGGAAGCTTCATGGTAAACAACTGTCAGTCAGCGGTGGCTCTGTGAAATACCACAGCGTGTTTGCACAGCCTTAAAGGGACGCGTGTGGTGAGGGGTCTATTGTTTGTCTCAGGTGATAAACACCCCAGCTAGAGCTTCCAGTTGACAGATTAGGAAATGTCAGGGTGGAA
This sequence comes from Larimichthys crocea, assembly GCF_000972845.2. NCBI lineage: Eukaryota > Metazoa > Chordata > Actinopteri > Sciaenidae > Larimichthys > Larimichthys crocea. The sequence goes on along the minus strand of NC_040023.1, from coordinate 6,851,794 downwards.
GTGGCAGACCATCAGTACACAGAGCAACATCTGCTGTATCTTTACGTTCGATTGTGTGTTCGCAGTTTGCTCAGGAGCAATATTAGAGAAAATTAATAGTTTTTCAAAAATGGTAGTAGTGTTATGTCTGGATAACCTCAAAAGAGCACATTTTGTTTATATATAAATATATATATATATAAATCATATATATGTAACAATCCTGAAACCTCTGTGCTGACATTAGTAGCTACCAGAGCTTCCATTGCCAAGTAATAAAGGGAATAATGGCCTCTACAGTTAAACGACTTTGGATTGATTTCCCTTCAACTGTACATACACAATGAACAAACACTGCACCTCAATCTGTTTGTGTTACATAAATATCTATTTGTGTATTTGGATTTTTAAGTGCGTTCTTGTAAGTGGTTCGAAATGTATAGTTATTGATAGATATGCTCGTCGTGTACAGAATATGTATAAGTTTATAATAAACAATACAATACAATAATAAAAACTGTAAGTGGTTCCAACAATGGGAAATTTGTTTCCAACAATGGGAAACATGTTTGGATGTTCTCAAATGTTAGAAAATGAAGCTACACAAAATAATAATACGGCTCGTTATAAACAAAAAGAGGTGAAATGAAATACGTCGACACAAAAAAAACAAAAAAACAACTGAAGCTGGAAGATCTGAATCTGTCTTCACCGTTTATCGCGCGGTCCCTAATTCCAGCTCGTTAAGTCTCCCCGTCTCGAGTTGTGCATTTTGAGGACGCTTTCATGTATTCCTATTTATTTGTATTCCAGATAGACACAGTATATATAAACTGCAGTACAGATTTCAGTAGGGCTCTTGACAGTGGAAAGCAATCCATGTGATTACCATGAGGTGCTGGGAGGCTTACTGCTGTGTGTCTGTCAGCGTCTCTGCTCCCCTGCTCGGTATACGTTCACTGTAATTGTCACACATAATGCAAACAATTTAATTTCAGAAAAGCTCCTGCTATTTTTTTTTTCTCTAATGAGATTAATGTAAAATAAAATAGTAATAAAGAATACAAAGTGTAATAAGTAATAATGATTGTCCTCATTTAGGATTCTTGTGGCCTGAGGGCCTGGAGCTCTTCCTGAGCCTCTCAGCACTGGTCTGGTGTATCCGGAAACCTTCCTCTTGGTCACAGCGGGGAGAAAAGGGCCTTAATGACTCTCCCAGCATTATTCAACCTGCATGGCTGCAACCCTGCGCACATCCCTGCTAATTTTCCACCTTCATTAGGGCCACGCACAACTGTGCACATTAATATTTCAATAAAGCCGTATGCTAATTTGAATATTAACGCTGCTATGGTCAGCACGAAGACGATATTTGAAGTGGATATTAGGCAGTAAAATTAGGGGAACTCATCTGTACATCTACATATCCCACTTAGGGAGATAATATGTCTCACATCTCTCTCTCTGGTTTGAAAAAGAACATTATCTCATCTGCAGGTCCCATTCAGACAAATTCACAGTGATGCTGCTTTCATGTAATAATACACAATGCCTGAAGAGTTCAAGACTGTGTAAGGTTTTAATTGAAACCCCTGTTTCTCGGTGACAGCGGCGGAGATGGGATCTCCTGAAAGCTTTTGTGCGCGAGGTAACTGTTTGTGTGTGGAGCACGGGAGAATGGATTACATTACGTGTATTAATACATTCTGTCTTTTTAAAAAAAAAGAGGCAGAAAAAAAGGATTAAACAGCAGCAGGTTTATGCCAAGTGGATGTATTAAACCCACCGAGGCTAGAAATCATCCACACCCCCCGCCACACTCACCCCACCCGGTTCCTATATGTGAGAAACGCTCCTGACTGGGAGTGATGAAGCTAAATATATCATTGGAGACGTGTCACAGCCGAGATCTCGGTGAGTCTATGGTGGGCTAATCAACACCTCTTCCATCCATCCATCCATCCGGCAAAAACCCCCCATCCACCCATCCATCCATCCATCCATCCACCTCTCCATCCTCCCGCTCCTCCCTCACCTCCATAAAGCCCTCCCTTAGGTGCCACGGTACCCCATCTGCTCTGTTTACTGCAATTAGCCTAAGCAGGAGGAGATGGTGCAGAAGCGGGGGGTCACTCGCTTATTTTCCCAGAGTGCCTTCCTCATTCTCTTTCATATTGTCTTTTATATTCTCTTTCATATATATATATATACGCCAACATCCATCTATGCATGCACATGAATTCTAAACATCCATGTCTGTGTTGAGTGGTTCGCAGGTCACCACCCCCCCGACCTCTTTTCTTTTTTGTTGTGGGCAA
>NC_040023.1:6426835-6549487 GCF_000972845.2 Larimichthys crocea | reverse complement strand
CGGAAGTAAATGTTTTGTTTGATTTGATTTGATTTATTTGCACATAGTTAATTACATTATCCATAAAAGATAAAACACAAAGAAAAAAAGAAAAAAAACCTCAAAACAAACGAACAGCAAAATGTGTATTATGCACAGTGGACATGCAAGGAGGTCCGAAAAAACCCTCAAGGGCTTGTCAGGAACCTCCTAAAACAATTACAGGGTATGATAAGAATGCAAGCTATGTATTATACAGGGCATACACACTAAGGACAGCTTCAAAAAAAATAAAAACAAGCTGAACACATAGATCCAGGATATACACACATCAAGGTGTTATAAAAATTCAAACGGAACATTCAGTTCTTGATTACACAACCTACGTTTACAGATTTTAAAAAGCTGGTTGAGAGAGTTTCAGAAAATGAGGAGGAAGTGAATTCCATATCTTGGAACCTCTGTAGGAAATCTTAAATTGATGTGATGAAACAGTTCTCGATTGTGGGGGCCGAAGCTGATAGGCTTTAATGTTTATTTAATATCCTTCAAATATTCCTGTAGAATTTCCAGTTAGTTAATTATTATTTCATTTATACTGTTAGAAAGCCTGTGTGTTGTTTTAATCACTGTTAATTTGTTCTTGAAGAATAATATTCATTGAACGCACCTCGCATGTGTGAGACGCCGTAGTTTAGAGAGAAGTATATAGCTCGCCTAAAGAGCAGTGTATGATGTATTTCTTGCCTTGTTTTTCCTATATCCTGCATCGTGGGTTTATTGTGTGTGATGGAAAAAGAATCAGCAACCCTGGCCAGATCACCGCGCACGTTGTTTCATTGCATCAATTGTGTCACGCCACTATTCGGCCACTTCACGGAAAGCCGAAATGCACTTTGCACAATTTTTGGCCGAAATCTTCAGTGGCCGAATTTTCGGTGCATCCCTGCCTGTATTCGGCTGATTTGCCTTTTGCAGACATATTCCTATCATGCTTGAAATAGTTTTAACACAGGTGATGATATTAAGGTTCAGTTCCATTTAGTGTAGCAGAGACTTTCCAATGAACCCTCCTGATCACCGCAGCACCCTGACTCTCCTGAATGGAACTGAACGTTAATTGTGTTATTGGTTAATTAGTGTTATTATTAGGGATGCACCGAAATGAATCTTGGCCGAAACCGAAAACCAAAAATGAGGAAACCAAGGCCGAAAAACCGAAAACATCGAAAGAAATGTTATAACCAAGATGGAGAAAAGACCCCGAATATGGGGCACCTAGTATTTATACCTGAGGCACTCCTCTGGTTGATTGAATTTTTTACTACCACAATTGCAAAGTTGGGTCTAGGCATCACAAGTTACAAAGACAAAAGATCTGGTATTAATTAAGGTTCAGTTCAGTTTAGTGTAGCAGGACTTTCCAACGAACCATCGCGCCATCTGGAAAAAGACTTGAAGCTCGATTTCTTCAGCCACGACAAAGCTGGCTTTTACTGCCGCATCGTTTGTAGCGATGGCTAATGTAGTTGGGAAATTAGTTTATCATGCACGCTTTGACCATAGACTTGCTTTAAGACATCATACAATTTTTAACCTCTCGCCGGCAACATAAAATGATGTGACATATGTGATGTACAGTTTTGGCGGCGCTGGTTCTGGACGTAAGTGGGTCCTCCACTAATTCAGCACGGATCGAACAGTCAATCTACCACCATATGAAATAATGCTAATTAGACCCATATTATTATGCCATACAGTGGCACCGCTGCGCTTCCCATGACCATCATGGCAAACACAACTAGTAGGCTACCTATTTAAAGGTGCTGGAAAAATGGAAAAACAGGTGCTTGAAGGTGCTTGAAAAGTGCTTGAATTTGTTCATGAATAAGGTGTGGGAACCCTGTAGTGTGCTTTTTGAATTCACAGTGAGGTTGTGCTAACAGTAAGTTTACTGTAATGGCAAAACAAACCTCCTAAAAACTAAACATGAGAGATCAAAATATGCCTAAACTGCTACACCCAGGCCTGATATTAGGGATGCACCGGAATGAAAATTTTCGAAACCGAAACCGAATAAGAATTAAATGGTTGGTCGAATACCGAAACCAAATATGAAATGCGGTTGTTAAATTTTTTTACTATTGCATAAATAGCCTAGAATAAATTTGTAGACATGTTTTTTTCAAAGAAAGTAAATGTTTGGTTTGATTTGATTTGATTTATTTAGCACATAATTAATTACATTATCCATAAAAGATAAAACAAACAAGAAAAAGTAAAAAACTCAAAAACAAACAAACAGAAATAGGATGAATATTATGCACAGCGGACATGCAAGGAGGTCCGAAAAAACCCTCAAGGGGCTTGTCAAGAGAACCTCCTGAAACAATTACAGGGTATGAATAAGAATGCAAGCTACTGTATTATACAGGACATAGACAACTAAGGACAGCTTCAAAAAAAATAAAACACAGCTGAACACATAGATCCAGGATATACACACATCAAGGTGTTATAAAAATTCAAACGGAACATTCAGTTCTTGATTACACAACATACGTTTAACAGATTTTTTAAAAGCTGGTTGAGAGAGTTTAAGAAAATGAGGAGGAAGTGAATTCCATATCTTGAAACCTCTGTAGGAAATCTTAAATTGTGATGAAACAGTTCTCGATTGTGGGGGCCGAAGCTGATAGGCTTTAAATGTTTATTTAATATCCTTCAAATATTCCAGGAGAATTTCCAGTTAGTATAATTATTATTTCATTTATACTGTTAGAAAGCCCGTGTTGTTTTAATCACTGTTCATTTGTTCTTGAAAGAAATACTATTCATTGAACGCACCTCGCATGTGTGAGACGCCGTAGTTTAGAGAGAAGTATATAGCTTCGCTAAAGAGCAGTGTATGATGTATTTCTTGCCTGTGTTTTTCCTATATCCTGCATCGTGGGTTTATTGTGTGTGAATGAGAAAAGAATCAGCAACTCTGGCCAGATCACCGTGCACGTTGTTTCATTGCATCAATTGCGTCACGCCACTATTCGGCCTTACTATTCGGCCACTTCACTGAAAGCCGAAATGCGCTTTTGGGCCATTTTCGGTGGCCGAATTTTCGGTGCATCCCTGCCTGATATATCGGCCGATTTTCCATTTGCAGACATATTCCTATCAATGTTTATCCTGTATTCACAGATATAAAAAAATAGAAGTCTGGTTATATTGTAGAAAAAAATGCTTGAAATAGTTTTAACACAGGTGATGATAATTAAGGTTCAGTTCCATTTAGTGTAGCAGAGACTTTCCAACGAAACATTATGCATCACAGCAGCACCCTGACTCTCCTGAATGGAACTGAACCTTAATTAGTGTTATTTGGTTAATTAGTGTTATTATTAGGGATGCACCGAAATGAAAATTCTTGGCCGAAACCGAAAACCAAAAATGAGGAAACCAAGGCCGAAAACCGAAACACCGAAAGAAATGATTATGTCAATTATTAGAACCAAAGATGGAGAAAAGACCCCGAATATGGGGACACCTAGATATTTATACCTGAGGGACACTCCTCTGGTTGATTTGAATTTTTTACTACTACAATTGCAAAGTTGGGTCTAGGCATCACAAGTTACAAAGACAAAAGGATCTGGTATCATAATTAAGGTTCAGTTCTAATTAGTATAGCAGAGACTTTCCAACGAACCATCGCGCCATCTAAAAAGACTTTGAAGCTCCAGCGATTTCTTCAGCCACGACAAAGCTGGCTTTTACTGCTGCCTCGTTTTTAACGGTGGCTAATGTAGTTGGGAAATGTAGTTTATGGTCAATGCACGCTTTGCACGCAGCATAGACTTGCTTTAAGACAATCATACAATTTTTAACCTCTCGCCGGCAACATAAAATGATGTGACATATGTGATGTACAGTTTTGGCGGCGCTGGTTCTGGACGTAAAGTGGGTCCTCCACTAATCAGAAGATCGGTGATTTTGATCGCCGGCTCCTTCAGCCTGCATGTCAAAGTGTCCTTGGGAAAGATACTGAACCCTAAATTGCTCCCTTGTGTGAGTGTGTGTGTGAATGTGATTAGCTCCCTATAACTGATGAGCAGTTGTGTGTATGCACGAGATATCTAGTGTACAAATGCTTCGAGTAGTCGCTAGACTATAAGATGCTATATTAGTACAGTCCATTTAGCGTTTTGCCATCTGCACCCCTCCACCGCAGGCCTGTAAACCTCCCCTACCCCTCTCTGCAGCAGTTTACTTTACTGTCCATCAGGAAACTCTGTAAATCACGGAGGTGCAGCAGCTGGAGGACGTCAGTAAGAAAACCCCAAAAAACATTTTTTCTCCATTGAAATATGATCCAGTTTCATCAAAATCAGTGAAATTGTTGGTGTTATGTGACTTAGGGCTGTGAAGCGTTACATACTTCTCACGGGAAATCGTACCCAGAGCACAAAATGATAGAGTACATGTACCTATTGGTGAACAATCTACATAGAAAAGGTACATTTATAGAATTCACTGTATCGGCTGTCATATCTGGAATCTGTATTTGTCTTAAACATCCAGTATCCGTCAGGCTCTGCTCTTGTTTTAGTCACTGTTCACTGCTGCTGTTCCACTGGCTCTTATGAACAGTACAGTACGTCACTCATGTTCCACTGGCACATACTGATTCACACTGACACATGCCGCTATGGGTTACACCATGTTGCTGTCATGGCTCACTCATAAATGGCATGTCGCTTGTGTTAGACTGGCAGAAACTGCTCTCCACCGACATATACCGTTGCCGCGTCGCCCGTGTTTTATTGTCAGCCTGCAGATCACATTGTATATTAGCGTCACATCAGGAAACCCGGCAGCACACCTCTAACGCTTGATTTAAAGTTGAATGTTACGGAGTTATTCTGAGCAAATCAGACGCCGCAGTGATTCGATACAGGGTTGCTGGTGGTGTGGGTGTGTTTTATTTGTCATGTCTGTTCAGAAGCAGGACCGGATCAGGTTTGAGCACAGCGTCTGAGACCACCAGAGAATAATATTACACTACCGAAGTGATTTAAGGACAAACTGGCCACCGCTGGTTTGGTCTCGGCTCCAGTTGCGATCACTGGAAGATAACAATCTGCTTTTTTCACTTTAAAATCCAGATAAAGTTACAAAACCGTATCTAAGGAAAGTTGAGTTTTGAAATGATTAACATCTAAAGGGAATCCTCGCTAAACACGGCAACTAACCTCAGTCTAAACCCAAACTTTTTATTTCTGTTTTTGATAAGAAGCTTTATGCGTATTTATAGAAGATGACAGAATCGATCATCTTTATTCTGTATTTTTTTATTCTCATCATCAATCCGATGCAGCGTGGCGAGGTCTGCTTATGTCACTGAGTGGGAGTAATCATCTTTAGGCATCTGTTTAATTACAGGTTTGACATGATACAGAGTAACAACATTTCTAATTACTGCTTTGTGTTAGGTATCTTTTTTAGAGTTTGGTACTGCTTGTCACTGCACTCTTAAATCTTGTTATCTTGCTGCATGGACATCTCAAACTATGTTTTCTTGTGTTTTTAGTGGACCGCAGTTTAAAGCGCCGGCAGGTGAAGCCACTTGCTGCCTCGCTCTTAGATGCCTTGGATTATGACAGCTCAGATGACAGTGACTTCGAAGTGGGAGACGCCTCGGGTAAGCACAGCCTCTATGATGTCCAACAGGCTGCCAACAGTGTTTTTGCAAGAGGGTAGTGTCTGAATGACGCAGAAGTCCTGAGATGCAATACCTGAGAAGAAATATGAAGTTTAAAAGATTCAGAACTTTTGGCAGATGAGTCAAAAAAGTTAATTTTCTAACCTGGTCAGGATCCCTGATGTCCTTCACTTCCCTGCCTTCTGAGGTTATTGCTTAAGATAAATATCGACTTATTTAGTCGTCCAATAAAGTCAAACAAGCTGCACAACTCTTCCCTATTATACCATGCTTTGTCAGTGGCCAACATGAGTTATGGATTCATTCCAGCCTCTCCACAGAAACCCAGAAACAAAACTGAATACCCTCCAAGTTAGAGCAAAAACAGACACACTGGTTTCCTATTGTATAAATAACTACAACTGGGCATTGACTCCATTGTGTTGTTCACAGAGAAGAAGACTTCTCTACACTTTTTGACTTTTGAATTATAATGATAACACAGCTATTGTACATATTGAGCCATTTGTAAAAAACAATGTTTCATCTACATATCCTGTGACCAGTGTGCTTTCCTTCTGATAACACCAAGAGACTGTTACACACTGAAACAAGGGGAGTTTAAAAAGGAACTGGCTGTTGGAATTTAAATGAAGAGCAAACTATTTTTAGTGTACCAATCAATGTTCGGTACCGCAATCATACCCACCAAGGCGCACCAACATCAGGGGGAATTACCACTGCAGGAAAATATTCAAATTAAGATTTTTCTTACAACTTGTACAAATAAATCCAAACAAACAATGAATTTTAATATCAGTGTGACTTTAAACACACCTGTCTGCATAAAGATGTTCATTCAGTCATCATTGCTTTGTGTTCTGCTAGGATCAGACGGCACAGGTAACGGCAGTGACGAGGAGGGGTCTAAAGCGAGCGCCGCGGGTTCAGGAAGTGACTCTGAAAACGCCGGTTCTGCAGACGACGGTATAGATGAGGCGGAGGCCAAAGACCTGGCTGCTGAGGACAACTTAACGGAAGACGATGAGAAGACCAAACAGCAGCCTTCCTCAGACAGCTCCACCAAAGACACCCCCGCTGTCACACCACCCAAAAACCGACGCAAGAGCAAGAAGACGACGCCAGAGCCTGAACCCGCTGCACCTGCTGCACCTGCCGGCACTGAATCTACCTCAACGTCGGGGCCCTGCAGCGTGAACGCGGAAGAGTCTCAGACCGAGCCCAAGAAATGGAACTTCCGCAGGAACCGACCGCTGCTGGACTTCACCACCATGGAGGAGCTGAACGAGATGGACGACTACGACAGCGAGGATGACAACGACTGGAGACCCACAGCGGGGAAGAAGAAAAGCAAAGCAGCCGCTCAGAAAGGAGGGACGGAGGAAGGAGACGGTGGCAGCGCTAGCGACGACGACGACGATAACGATGATGACGACGACGACGATGATGATGACGACGATGACGACGACGACGATGATGACGACAAGGAAGATGGCGGCGACGACAACAACAACAACAACAACAACAACAGTAGCAGCGATAGCGACAAAGAGATGAAGAAGCCCAAGAAGAAGACGAAGAGCACCAGTGCTTTTGACGAAGAGCTGACTAATGACAGCATGTCCCAGGGAAAGGGCAACGAGGTGAGAGTAGATCCATCAATCGCAGGCACTTGCAAAAATTACAGGCCAGGTGATTGGACAAACAACCTGTCTATCACTGCCTCAACCAGTCAGATCATTGAACCATATAACAGTCTAGTACTGCTTTACGTTAGTGCACGTTAGTATATGTTGTGTTTGAGGGCCACTGCCAGCTCAGTCGTGAGTCAGACAGATACTCGGACACAAGGTTGATGTTTGTAGGCTGATGTATCTCTAAAGGAATAAAGTTTTATTTTCTTCCATCTTGTCCTAGTTATGTAAACCCCTGCAGATGGTTTGCACATTGGCTACTTTGTACGCCGCTCCGTAATACCAAGCAACAATATGAGTCACATATAATCCAATGAGAGGTTTAGATGGTATCAGAGTGATTCCAGGAGAATTTCTGCCTTTGTTGTAATCGACTTAACACAGTGTCCATGAGCATTGTATGTGGGATTTTACTAACTGCCAGTTACTGGATCTGTGGTCAGATCAGAGGGAGGGGACATTGGATAAGTGGCTTTACTGTGGCTCTGCTTCACGATTTTTCCACCAGGATGCCTTGCTGGACCGGTCCCAGACCTGGAGCACTCAGCACATCCTCATCTGCTGCGTCTGTCTGGGAGACAACAGCGAGGATGCAGATGAGATTATCCAGTGTGACAACTGTGGGGTGACTGTGCACGAAGGTAAGCCGCAGACTCAGTCCAGTATATAATTGTGGAGATGTATGCAGAGCCTCTAAAGATTCATGCCTAAAAATCAGCCAGGCAACAGTCCAACTATTTGTCACGACAACTTCATAAAAGTATGCTTCAGAACAACAGTTAGTTATGCTCCAAAAAAAAATAAAAATACTGAAAAGTAAACCTTGACCCCAACTCGCCAATTTCTCCCAAAGTACTTTCATACTTGAGGGACTTAGTTCCCCCTAAAGTTGGCAGCACATTCTCCCAGCCTGTGCATCACTGCCAACAAACTCGACCAGATAAAAGTCATTTTGTACTTTTTATATTTACTGCACAAAGAACTGATATCATTGTCATCATCATCATAGAGAGTTATAGAGCCTCACTGTGCTTCAAATAAAGTGCTTGCCTTCTACGTCACTGCTTGGACTAAAGGCAAACGTGTAACTTTCCAACACACTTCGACAGTCATTGTATCCATCCGCTGAACAGGTGTGTGGAGGTGTTTTTGTTATTCTTCACACCAACCACTTCCGTTACTTTGCGTGTGTACAACCCCATGAACACTATGAATGTCTTCAAGAAGAGTGAACCTGTGACTCGTGATGAAGATTGGAGAGGCAGTGTGACGCAGACAGTAGGGAGGATATTTGAGTAAAGTATGAACACTTTTGTTGTTGGACAACAAGAGGTATAAATCGAGCATACTGTCAGATTTTTGGGGGCTCTATTTACAGAATATGTCCAAATGGAATATAATCATGAATATGTTTTCACCCTGATGGGGAGAAGCGGTTATGGATAATGGATGGATGGATACATATGTATTCATTAGTGTATAATAACCTGAAAATAAGAAGCGTTATGTTTTTGTTGCTTCAGAAAGAGCCCTGAGACAACACGGATCCTCTTCCACAATGTCTATTGAACCACCATGTTGCTACAGTAGCCCAGAATGGACAAAACAAACGCTCTAGATAGGGACTTTCACATTTTTTTGCATGTTTCGCAGCTGCCTTTGTTTCTGAGGGAAGGGGGTTGCAATTCACAACCACACGTTAGGTATCACAAGTGTTTTTGTTGTTTTTTTTAAGTGTTTTATTCGTTTGTTTTTATTCCTGAATTGATTTTTCTAGCTTGATGAGCACAAGTATTTTATTTACCACTTTCATATACATACACTTCAACCCACTTAACACTTTCTGATTGGCTGTGAACCATTGCCCTACTGTCACCCTTTGACCAGCCATTTGGCTATCAATTTGTATCTTTATAGTTATTTCCTTAGAAGCTGTGTACTCTCTGATGACAAATGTATCTGAGCAATGGCTGTTTACAGACCAATAGAAAGATGTGTTTACATGCATCCTGTGTCGATACAGTGTTATTTGAAATTTAGAAACATTAACCTTGAAGTAACGTGAAGAGGAATTGATTTCCTTGTGGTGTGTGTTGTATTGGTACTTCAGGAACTGTGTCAGGTTGAGGAGGGAATAAAACTTCCAGTTTCAGCTTTATAAGCTGAGTGACTCTGACTGCTTGGAAAGCAGATCAATGACTTTGTGACTCATCTCTTTTTAGAATGAAGCTCTCCCAGACACCCAAGAGTAAAGACTGACCACGCGAAGTGGATCAATGTGACACCACTAATTTTCAATCCCTTATTCATGATGTCCTAATTTAAAAGCAGAAGACAGAACATGTCGATACAGTGCAACAGATCTTCGAGATGTCAGTGCAGCATGTGCCACGAAACAACAGGTTTATTTTATTTCAATATATTATACAGACACTGACATCACATCATACAAACTCACAACCCGCACCTCACCGGCACAGCCCAGCATCACTGTGATTGGCTGGACGATATTAGGGTTTACCCTCGAAGCAGCGAACACCTTTGAGGTACAAGCAAGACTTGTTGGATTATTTGTAACACACTCTCTTATGACATGTGCATGCACACACACACACTGCTCTAATCACCAATTCTCCATAGCAGACATTAGATATTGGGAGCAGGTCTTACATTTATCTTGTTCCTTTGGTTGGTTGATATTTTCCTCCTTTGAGACGTGTTTAATCTCCTTGAAAAGACACAGAAGGGGGACTAAGTGGTTCGACAGAGAGGAGGGAGTGGCAGGACTTGCGGACAGTTCCTATCTCCCTCTCCAAGGACATGAGAGCTGTTCCTTTTTTATGGCGCAGTAAAATATCATAGTTCTAGCAATGTGTTTTGAGTTCCTGTGTACTTAAAACAGATAGATCTCTTGTGTTATTGGAGGTTTAATTGTCATGATTTCATGATATGATGGATTATACTTGAGATTTAAAGCACAGCATTTCATCTCCCAGGATTTCTGCTCACACTCCTCAGTTCACTTAGCGGTTAGGGGATAGATTTAGAAACGACGGTACTCCATTTCCAACAGCCCTGCAACTAAATTGAAATGTCAGCAGTCATATCAACATGTAGGAAAAAAGATGCAGGGATTGCCACCTTCATTTGGTGGAGGAATCTGTGTTACCCTCATGACCTGGGAGCTGTGTTGTTTCCTGGTGTTGTCACCTAAGCAAAATTCCAGTTGAGGGTAAGGTCAAGAGCAATATGTTTAAGAGCAGCGTATTAGCACACTGTATGGGAAGCCATATACCTCTCAGCGCCGAGTCATTTTGTGATCGTGGGTGTTGCTACTATCTATTAATGAATTCAGGTCTTTTCATGCATTTATTTTGAGGAGAGCTGAGCTGTAATCGCGCTACCTTGAGATCTAACAGTTTGATTATGAAGAACCGTTATGCTGAGGCAGACTAGTTTGACCTCAGTCTGAAAGTATGTAAAGAAAGTATGTGTCCTCCTGTAAGCACGATTGGTAATGAGGCCGTGTTTTATGACAAATTAATTAATTTCATCATTTTTGGAGCATGCATCTTGGAATGATATGAAAATGCTGGGTAGATGGTAATAAACAGTATATGTGCTAGGGCTGGGTATCGATTCAAATTCCAAGAATCGATTCGATTCCGATTCTCAAGACTGAGAATTGATTATCATAATCCGATCCGATCCGCTCTCGATTCGGCTTAGTGTTATTAAAACCATTTTTTTGGTTGCCTGAAGCCCTAGTTTCCAACAACGGAATACGGGCGCATATCTTTGCAAATGTAACCCGCAATCACCTCAGTTATTTTAAGAGAACGTACAGAAGTGGCTGGTAGTTGTAGAGTTTTCCTTGAGTGTTCTCTTGTCTGTAGTTTTATTATATTTCCGGTGAATTTCCATTTTTCCCATATTCATGAACGCATCATAGTCATTCCGACGGCCAATGAACGCACCACGCAAACGCGGTGTACGCCTGTTTCAATTCAGTGACGCGACTAGTGGGGTTAAAGTTCACCGGGGGAAAATGTATTAAAATTTTAATGTAATTAAATCGATCTTTGGATGTCCGAATCGATCTTAAGGAATTAATATGCAAATCGATTCAGAATCGGAAAATCAATTTTTTTCAACACAGGTTGTGCTGACATAGTAAGAGACTGTACCTTCTACAGTAAATTATCTGTCTAGGCTAATAATATTGCACTATTTGTGTCAGAACAAGTTGCTTTTCGTTATGCAACTACTAATGTCTATTTAGCGGACAGATTACAGGTGAACAAAGGCCTGAAGTATTCATTATAGGTAAACTCTGTAGAACTGAATGTAACAGGATAGCTGAGAATGAACAGCTAATGAAACAAAGCTTTATTTATTCTGCATGGCTATACAGCCTTTCGAAACAATAGTTCTTATGCTTCCATAAGCGTTTGCACCAGCTGACTGTAGGTCTGATTGTACATTTGAGTGTAAAGTCAATACTAAATAATACCACTCATGCTATATTTTTGCAGGATCATCTCAACTTACAATTTAACTAAGGGACTAGATTACATCATGTTTTATCTGTTAAGATTATCCCCATGTCAGACAATTAGACAATCTCAATTAGAGTCAAATTCTTGCCATGACTTGGCCAAGAGACACGTCAGACTACATGTTGGTCCCTGACCAGTCATAGCTTTGGAGGAGATCACATTTGCTGCTTTCTTGAACGGTAAACAAAACATTGTATCATGCTGATAAGGCCTTCTTGAAGATAACTAGCAACTTACTCATGAATAAATGGTGGCATGGGCTCTGTTTTGCTGGAGTTATGTGTATTAATCTACATTCTCATTGCCATACTGAGACAATGGGTTGAAATGGCTTTATTTTACTGCAGTGGCTTCACATTTTATTTTTTACGCTGATTACCACTACCTAATGAATCCCACTGACTTCAATATTCTGCACACACCATGGGACTGTCTAGCTGATATCAAAAACAATATATTTGGGTTTAGGATTATTCGTCAGACAAAGCAAGCTATTTGTAAACATCTGCTTGGGGTCTGGGAAATTGTAATGGGCATTCTTTACTACTGTCTGTAGACTGCAATTAATGAATCAGAATGTTGACAGTTTGATTTGCTTATTACTTTAAGTGAGAGTTTTAAGAGTTGGATAAGTGATAGTCCTGATGCTGGATAATAATGCACCTAGACTAAAATAAGATGTAAGCTCATTTTAGAGATCACAAAGTACCTTGTTGAAGGTTTAGATAAGGTCAAACAAGGAAGGACTTGGAGGCAGAGATGAGAGATGAGCTGTCAGTATCTGGAGCTCATACGGGTCAGACTCGCTGCCCGACATCACTGCTTCTCTTTGTTCTTGCATTCTCACCACTGTCCGGACACCATCACTGCCTCTCAGACGAGAAGAGAGGCAGACATGAAAGGTAGGCACACAAGACCAGGGTGAGAGATCAAAAGCTGGAATGGGCAAAAGTCCACAAAGCAAGCATCTACACAGAGCACATAGAAAAGCCCTGTTCTTACCACCCTGCCTTTTGATTATCAGACTCTTGCCAGACATCATTACCATACCACAGGTTCTCCCTTTGCTTTTATTCGACTTTGACTGTAAATGCCAAAGAAGGTCCTCACATATTAATGTCTTAAGCTCAGCTGGCTTTCTTTTATTTAGTGTTTTGTTCACCCAGGAACATCATTTAGAATAGATAAATGTTATGTTTATGTGAAAAGTGTCATATTAAGTTGCAAGTTGTTCCACCACTAGGGTTGCAAAGGAATGGACAAATTCTGGTTTTCAGAAACTTTCCATGGGAAGTGATGCTGGGGAATTTTGGAAACTTTCCATGGGGATTATGGAAATTTATGGGTAAATTTGGGGTAATTTAGTAATTGGGGGTAAGCTAGCATCATGAAAAGATAAGTGGTCAATGAAATGATGATATAGCTTATTTAGCATCTAACTTATCGGCTAGCTATCTACTGTATGAATACATTTTCATGTGCTGTTCAAGTTAAACATTAATACCATACATCAAATATATTTACCCCATAATATGATCATAACTTAATTATGTAGTTTCTCAGATGTCAAACTGTTGGAGAAACGATGAAGATGAAAGATATTGCTCTCATTTAGGGTTGCAATGATGGGGGTTGAGGGTGCCGTCAATATGTCAGTCAAAAAATCTCCCATTGACGTTCAGTTGGGTTGAGATCTGGTAACCGTGAAGGCCGCATTACGTGATCCATTTTCATACTCATCAAACCACTCAGTGACCATTGTGTCCCGTATAGCAAGCATCTGCATTCATTATGTTTCTTCACTCATTTATTCATATATTCCCTTTTAATTTGTCACCCATTTGTGTCCGTGGGTATGTACGTAGCTATAGATAGATGATTAGTGGGAGACTGCTGCCAAGTTGAAAATGTGAGCCATCAACATGCTGTCACAGTAACAGATGGCTGGATCATCTATGTGAGGTGCTCATCACTTTTCTTTTTTATCCCATGGAAAAACAACCCATGGGAACCAATACCTTTATCCTATGTCTTCACACACACAATTTTATATTCTCACCGCTGCATCCATGCCCACTTAATTGGTTAGCATAGTTGTATCCAAGCAAACCGTCCTTTCTATTCAATTTCAATACAGTTAAAAGAACTTCTCTTGGTATAGTCAACTCTACCGTGCCCCCTTTTTTTTTTCCTGCCAAGCTCGTCATTTCTGACAAGGATAATCTTTCCTTCAGGGATTATGAAGCTATCCTGTAGTCATCACTTTTTGTCAGCTTAGCTCATATTAGCCAGCAACCCGTGGCTTAACGGTCTGAGCTTTGTATCTCAGTTCAAAAGGAACACCGGAGATTTGTGCCACGGTTCAGCCATAAGTCGGTTAAACCAGCATGGTGATCGTTCACAACCCCCCAGTTCCACAGTTCAAAGCCCAATCAGTTGCCAAAGGTATTTCAGTAATACCTTTCTTTAAGAAAATAAATGTTGAGTGGACCTCCTGCCCATGCCACATTCTGTTGAGGAAATGGTAGTAGTTGTGTTCACATCGTAGTTGGATACTAAGTGGTTCTTCCATTTTCAAGGTTGGCACAGAGTCCAGCTGCGACTTAATCGCCCCAATGGAATAATCAGCAGCTTGATTGGTGTGTCCTGCCTTTCGAGTCGATCTCAAGGAAAAACCAGCGGCCTGTGAAAAACCGAAGATTTACCCCGCCAGCCTCCAAAGAGCAGAGTTCAAAATTAGTGATTCACCGTGACACACAGCAAATGGTCTCTCAATCAGAAAAGGACATGCACCTACCAAACAAAGTGTAGAGCTATATAAACAACTCCATCTGCCCCAGTGTTTGCTTTCGATGGGCTGCCCGACTCCCCAGTGTGGCACACAGTGACGGGCATGCAGAACATTGAGCTTTTGATTTGTGAGTCTTTCCCATTGCTCAAAAAGCCTGAAGGCTGGTTGACTGAATTAGGAGTTGGAGTGTTATCTCCCCAACGGAGGCAGAGCACTGATTGCTGCCCTCATTGGTAGTGAAGAGCACGTCTGCCTGGTGTAATAGCTGCCATAGAAACCACATCAGCCAAGTAATTGTTTAGGCAACCTCAGAAAATTAAGAGGACAACATTAAAATTCTTTTGCTTAGCTTCTTCTTGTCCTTTTTCTTTTTTTTATGATGTTCAATTTGTGGTGCTGCAGTGTAGATTGACAGCTTGGGACCAGAGCAGACCAGGTCTATCTTTTTAAAATTGATATTCTACTAGCGTTAAAATAGCAGTACAGTCAACAATATTGACACTGTTGTGTCCAATGATTTGAGTCAACTGAATGCAGGACATAAAGTATAAGACGGAAGTATGTCTCCATGCTGAATGGTTTCAATTCAGTCCCTATATTTTATCTGTCCAAGAAAAGCTCTCAAATGACGACAGCATCTTTTTTGTACTGTTGGTTTTAAACACAAAGATGGAGGTTTAGCCACAAATCAAGGATTATCTGGCTCGTAGCTGGTAGTCATGCATAGACAAACCTATTTTTACACTTTGTCTTCGCGTTGTGCTAGAGTAGAGAGTACAGAGCAGTGAAGTACGTACCTGTCAACAAGCTTTTGCTGGTCCGGGTCGCTGTATTGATGAAGGATGGTAGCAATTTTATTTCCTCTAGTACACAGTCTTCCAATGGGCTGTAATCTCATCTCACAGTGCTGTAGCAAATGCTAACCGACAACATCAAAATCTAGTTTTTTTTATTTGAAAATCATGACCCACATTTTTGGAAGTATCCAACTACACTTGACAGAATAGATACATAATAAATCAGCTCTTTTTTGAGACTCTAAAGGGTTCTTAGCTGTAGGCAATGAAAGGCATGAACAGTCAGCCCATTGACGTGTGTTTCCTCTGCTTCTTGGAGGGTAGTGACAAACGATGTGCATGCTTTTGCCCTTTTATGAGAGGCTCTGACATGGACAATAGGACGACTGGTGTCTTTAATGAGCAATGTAATTAATATTACAATCCCTTCCTGTGTTGTTTCCAGGATGTTATGGCGTGGACGGCGAGAGCGACTCGATCATGAGCTCCGCTTCAGAGAACTCAACAGAGCCTTGGTTCTGCGACGCCTGTAAGAACGGAGTATCTCCCAGCTGTGAGCTGTGCCCCAACCAGGATGGCATCTTCAAAGAGACAGATGCCGGGAGGTGGGATACAGTAGCACATTGACCCGGTGGTCAGCTGCCATTTACGAGAGGCGGCGAGTGGAACGTGTTCAGAAACAAATAACGCCTCGGTTAATGACCTTAGCTGGTTGAAATGCTGAAGGCAATATATGTACAAGCTAAACTGTACATATATTCAGCTGTGGAAAGAAGAGGAAGTTGGATTAAGGAGGAGAGAGAGAACTGGCAGAGGAGTGAGAGAAGGGGATAGAGGGAGGAGAAGAGATAGAGGAAGAAAAGGAGTGAGAGAAAAGAGTGTGTTATGTGAAGCGTGGAGACTTCAGCCACGTTATCGCTGATAGTGCTCCTCAGCCAGGCTGCACCCGAATTTACTACTTCACTAGAGCATGAAAAACACAGCAAATTAAACTGTGAAGCTGTTGCTTGCTAGAGATGGATATCTTTATATTGGACTTCGGATTCTCTTCCCTAAAGTCCACATTCGAAATTGTGTCACACCAAAACTGTAGCTAGAGTCTGGGGCTACATAAATCTATGAATCCATTTCTTTTTGAAGTGTCTGAGCAACTCACTGCAGCCAATTTCATGATATTAAGTTTCTTATTGTCTGCAGTAATTCACTACGCTAAATGCAAAAAATAAGCACAGCCATAGATTTGAATCAGTTTGATAGCGTTCCATGAAATCAGTGACCAGAAATCAATAAATTAGAAATGTCACCTTTTGAAACATTTTCAGGTCATGATTTTACATACCGATGTGCTGTTTCCTCTTGGTTTGCAGATGGGTGCATGTGGTTTGTGCACTTTACGTTCCCGGAGTAGCATTCGGAGACATCGATAAGCTACGACCAGTGACGCTCACAGAGATGAATTATTCGAAATACGGCGCCAAGGCAAGTACTTAAAAAAACAACAAAAAAAACTGTATCTATTGCTACAAGTTGGATAGTTGTAATGTAAACACTGAATGCATCTGAACTCTTATTTGAAGAATGAGAAGAAGTCAAACTGTCAAGTGAAGAGTAAAAGATGAAAGCTGTTTAAATGTCAGTGTCAGGCTGTATGATACTATAATAAAAATAATAATAATAATAATAATATATAGTGTGTCCATTGTTTCATGTTATGCTTGTTGCCAAGGGGTGGAAAATTCCCAGAAACGTTCCATGGGAAGTTAAGCTGGGCAATTCTGGAAATATTTTGGAAATTTCCCATTGGAGTTAATTTAGTAATTGGCAATAAGCTCGCATCATGATAAGATAAGCCTCATAAATGGTCAATGAAATAATGCGAGCTACAGCTTATTCAGCATCGAACTAACCCGGAATTTTGCAGCCCTAATTATGCTACTTCGTTTATTTCATCGTGTCACAAATCACACAACTTCCGTCATGTTACGGATGCAGCATGCAGGCAGGAAATTTGTGTACACAAACAAAGATTGAAGAGAGTGAACGGGAAACAGGAGTAGGACTCCGACCAATCAAGACAAAATGAGGAGCTCGTACCTAAAAGAGGGACAGGCGTAGTTAGTGACATGGACCAGAAAACTGTAACATTACTTTGCAAAACTATGCCGATAACAGAATGGAACCTCTTTTACCACTGATACAAGAATCGTGTCTGTGGATGAGAGCCACAAAAGTACAGTCGAGTCAAAACAAGACCCCAGATTCGGGTTTGTTACACAAGTCTTTCCGGCTACGGCACATCATCAGCAAAGAAACGCAAAGATGGAGGGAGATAACGGTGTAAAACGGTGTAAGTGTAAAATGTAATAAGAGAAGAGGGGCTTTCCGGGTGGTCATTTTCTCTAAACTATTCAAGATAAGATAAGATATCCTTTATTATCCTCAGGGGAAATTTGCTTTGGGCTATAGTACACCACACAGCTCCAGCTGAGAACTTACATAGAATATGTAACCAACAAAACAGTACAGAGATACACAAAAGACATTAAACAACAAAAAATAAGAGAAAAAAAGTCCTAAAAACCATAAAATCATAATCATTCAATGAATTCAAAGCAAATGCTGTATCATGATAAGTATCATATATAATACACGTATCATCTGATATGAAATTACCCACATACTGAGTTAAAGAGGAAAGAACACTTTTTATGTGAAGTGAAAGCGTTGAGAGCCGTTAACAGTGATGAGTATTGTGAGTTGTGACACGTTAACCGTCCTTTTCATGATTTGTTCTTATAGTTATTGCAGAACTTTAGATGTGTAGGAACATCTAAATCATAGCATTTGAAATGCCTTTCCTCTCATGGCATGGTCAACCTAGACCTAAAAACAAACACTTTCTGGCTCCATGAGGGAGCCAAAGACTTGACAATAAAGGCGTTTTGCCTTTGGAGCTTTCTTGTGAATTTTTTGTATCCAGACAGAACCTCAAACAAACCTAATTTAAGCCGAGGAAGCGCTCCTACCCAAACCTTACTCTGTAGTGTCAGTCGAAATATAAGCAGCGAAAGTAGCTGTACTGTCATTTTAAGAAGTGATGAAAGCCCTGGAAATATCAGTGCTGGAGATGGTCATGTCTGCATTTGAAGTGTCAGTTGATATGTCACTAAGTGTACGAGCTAAGTAGAAGTGATAACAGCAGTGAATGTAAGTTGAAGAGAAAAAAAAAATCAGCTTCTTGTGAAGCAGTTGAAATATCAGTTAAGTGAAAGCCGTGGCAGCAGTTGACGGTGTCATACTTTCTGGCACCACGCTGTACCGCTGTGAGTCTGTTTGGACATTTTGAAAGTCAGCAAAAAGGCTTTAAAACATTTCATCCGTCCTGTTTTCACACCGTAGCTCAACATGACGGCTTCTGTGACGCAACCACAAAAAAAAAAACTCTCCCTTGTCGTGCTCTGTTGCATTCAGGAGTGCAGTTTCTGTGAGGACGCCCGCTTTGCCAGGACCGGCGTGTGCATCAGCTGTGACGCAGGAATGTGTCGCTCCTATTTCCACGTCACCTGCGCACAGAGGGAGGGTCTCCTGTCTGAGGCCGCAGCAGAGGAGGTGAGGAGAAAAACCTGCATATTCAAACCACAATGGCGTAGTATTACGTCAGTACTTCACTACAAATACTTCTTAGGTTCATCTTTTGTTTATCAGTTTGTGTATGCACCACACGTCCACTAGTTCTGCACAGTACCAGTATCCTACCCACTGCAAACCATTTAATCCAGTCAATGAACTCATGCTGATTGCAACAAGTTAGACTGTGACAGCGAGGACCGGAGGAGACGAGGTTACAAAGTGTCAGTTTATGTCATGTTCTTCATTCTTTATTAATTATTACGACTGTTGATACGTGGCTTTGTTTTCTCAGGATATCGCCGATCCGTTTTTCGCCTACTGCAAACAGCACGCGGACCGCTTCGACAGGAAGTGGAAGAGGAAGAACTACCTGGCCTTGCAGTCGTACTGTAAGGTCTCTCTGCAGGAGAGAGAGAAGCAGCTTACTCCCGAAGCTCAGGTAAGATACGTACGTGACCAAGATGATATTCTAATGTTTGGATTCTTGTTTTTATTATAGATTTAATTTAGGGCAAACAAATTATGTGAAGGTCACTGACAACTCGCTGATGGGTTTTTAACTTTGCATTTTGGTCAGGTACTATGCCAGACTACCTTTTTTTTCTTAACTGCAACTAAATTATTGATAAAAATATATAAATTGTGTATACAACATTTCTGTAATTATTTCTTGTAATATGGTGCCTGGAGAATGCCACTTTCCAAGCCCCGAGTCTTTTTAGCTTTTTTTAAAATGTATAAATAAGAAAAACGAAACAAAACTCTACAGTGTGGGATTACATGAATGTGTGTGTGTCCCTCCCGCAGGCCAGAATCACTACCCGCCTGCAGCAGTACAGGGCAAAGGCGGAGCTGTCCCGGAACACTCGGCCTCAGGCGTGGGTGCCCCGGGAGAAGCTGCCCCGACCACTGACCTCTAGTGCCTCAGCCATCCGGAAGCTGATGAGGAAGGCGGAGCTGATGGGCATCAGCACCGATATTTTCCCCGTGGACACGTCTGATGCCAACGCCAGCATGGACGGACGTAGGAAACACAAGCAGCCCGCGCTCACAGCAGACTTCGTCAACTACTACCTGGGTGAGGACACCAATACACTACACTACATTTCTCATGTGTTTGCAGATACAGTTGATCCAGTTTAAGGTGGAGCAGCTTTAGCATGAAGTATTCTTTAATGCAGTCAGCAGCACTGACTTTAGCAGAGCTGCCTGAGGGAGAACACTGAGCTCAAACAATTCAAGACTCTTTGATTTAATCTTAACTAAGCTTAAAAGGGTTTTAGCAGTCACCTCCTTAGACCGCACAACTTTAACTGTTGCACAGGGTGGTCGAGTCAATGTATCTAATGCCGTGTAAAGGCACTTTCTCCCCAAATAAATGATCGCGATGCCAGATGTGTGAGACGCCACGCCAGTAACCTTGAGAGCATACTCCATTAGCCTGCAGCAGAGGGGCCTATCTGCCATCAGTACACTCTCTCATGTGCTGTTTCCTGTACATAGATTGCGATCGTGCTATTGATTTTTGTCCCATTGATATTCAGAGCGGAACATGCGAATGATCCAGATCCAGGACAACATCTCCGAGCAGAAGAACTTAAAAGACAAGCTGGAGAGCGAGCAGGAAAAACTGCACGTGGAGTACAACAAGGTGAGCGGCGTTGTCCAAAGACACCGAACAAAACGGGAGCGCTGTCATTGTAATAGGTTCAATTATTAGGCAGTAATTCAAAGAAATAATTAGACAAACAGCAGAGCGCATGAACAAATAATTATCACATCAGTGGAAAGCACCTGGAGCAGGCTGTGTATGTTAGAGCCATCTGCGTCGTCCAATAATCCAATGAAAGAAATTATTCTCTTTGTATATTAGTGAGTTATGTTCCAGATTTATTATTCATTTTTAAGATAAGGTAACATTATTGATTACACACTGGGGAAATTAACTTGTTACAGCAGCTCACAGTATACAAGTTGGATAATAGAAATACTCATAAATTAGGGCGCCCTGGGGCTTATTTAGTACGACTAAAGCAGGATAAGCTTCAATCATAAATTAATGTTCATATCTTCATGTTGACAGTCTGTTGGACTGACACTGTTACACTGCATGAGCATGACGCAAACTGAACTACATAATAAAACTACAAGAGACTCTGATATTAACTGCTGTTTGGCCTTCTGCAGTGTAACAGCGTCAGCAGTGATGCTCTGTGTTCGGTTGAAAGTACAAAATTAAAAGTAAAGGATTCATTTGAGCGATAAATGAATTAATTTTTCAGCGTGCATTGTGCATACATTGTTTTATTAAGTAGGACGTGGCCTGCTCGGCGTGCTCGGCTGTGCTGTGCGATTTAAAGCCAAATCCTCCGCGCGCCTTTTCTCTCACCTCCCTTCAATCATGTGACCTCCGCGAGGAGGCTGCCGCTCCATCTGTCAACACGAGGAAGGGAATACATCGGCAGAGTAAAAGTCACAGGAGTTAATGTTGCGTTCAGTCTTCTGCCGTGCGTGTTAAGCGTTATTAATGGAGTGTGTGTTGCTAATTGCACTGCCTGAGTTGCTGTTACATGGCTTTGGCCTTGGGAGAAAATGCCCGTGGAGGAATGTCACTACACGTCTGGCTTTGACGGATAAACAGTGGCAGAGCCCAGTACAAGATTTACTGGCGATACGAGGCTCAACTCTCCTCGCAGATTATATGACGCCTTCACATTTTACAGTTACTTTATTCGTGTTATCATTATTTGTGTTTTTACTCAGACTGTGAGTTTCCTGCTATTGTTTTTCCCCCTGTGACCACGGCACAAACGGGTCACAATTGGCTAGGGAGTAGCTTTTTATCAAACTGGCTTGAGATTGGCTGTCAACAAGAAATAAATCCAGCTCCTAACTCTACCCAGAAAATGTATTTTTACATTTCGGTTTGATCAAAACAGACAAAATGCTACCTACCTACTGGTAGGAACAACACCTGGCTAATTGTCCCCCCCTGTTTCCAGTCTTTGTGCTAAGCTGGGCTAACCATATTCTGGTTTCAGCCCTGTACAGACATCATTTTATTATTAGATTAGATTAGATATACTTTATTCATCTCACCACGGGGAAATTTACTTGTTACAGCAGCAGAGGAAAGTGTAGCACACACTACAGAATTAGAAAAAAGTAGAAAAGACAAAAAAACAAACAATAAACAGACAGAAATATCTATAACCTACACAATAAACACGAAAAACAAACAGCCTTCAAAACAGACAAGTACTGAGGATAAAAGGATAAAAGTGGCATGATATATAAAAAGAGTATTGTAATGTAAAGGGACCATAATATAAATAAAATTACAAAAGTAAGTGACCATGATACAAATAATAATATTATATTATTTTTTTACTGAAACCCAACTCTTCATTTGTCAGACCTTATTTTTTGGAATTTTCTACAAATGAATGTTGAATATCGGAAAAAAAAGACGAACAAAACTGGCGTGTACTTGGAGTAGGACTAGAATATGTATGCATTGGTTTAGAATATCTGTGCCTCATGTTGTCTCCTCTCCCCTCCTGCAGCTCTGTGAATCTCTGGAGGAGCTGCTGAATGTGAATGGAGAGCTGCGAAGTGAAGGCCAGGCCATGTGGACTTTGCTGGGGGGCATCCTGGGCCAGGTACCACCACCACCACCACCATCACTGCCACTTCACACACCGCCCCCTCCTCTTCTCCTGTCCCCTCCAGCCTCGTACATACATACACATCCTGCTCTCCACACACAGATTACTTGTTCAGGAAGTTTGTTTATAGATTTCCTTTTTTTAGCGTAGCAGTGATTTTGTGATGGAGAGTTATCCAGATTGCGCGTAACAACCCACATGGCCACCAGTGGGGTGATAGCGGCGTCTGTAATAACCCCGCTGTGTATAAAAATCCTTTCATTTTGCACTAACTGATTGACCTGTCATTTGCCATGAAGTCAGACTTGACTGTGGGTAAGTAAAAGCTGTCTCCCACTTCTCGTTCCTATGGCAACCAATTGCCAAGACGTGCCACTATGGCTGATGGGTTATTTAATGAGTGTGAACTGCAGTATACAGAAATAGACTGAGATCTTTAACTTTTGTTTGTTGGAACAAACAAAAACTTGAATTTAACCACGTTGTGTTCAGTGTAGAATAAATAAAACCGACCTCATGAAATGAATAATTATGTGGCTAAACAGAGAATAGAGACTTTACTATTAAAACTTAAATCAGAATTATGAAAACAGTTTCAATTTTCTTTATAAGTTTGTATTTCAAATGCTTTTTGCAAAAAACATGTTTTGGATTTCATAATGTCACTTTTATGGAGTATTGTCATCAATCCTCGCCTCTACAGTCCGACCATTTTACTAGCAACAGCGAGAGTTCAGCTTTGTTGAACCGATCGATAAGAAATTGAAAAACTGTCACTCGTTTCCACAGAAATGACACCACATGCGTCAGAAAGTGATCCAGACACTCTCATACATTAGGATTGGAACTTTCAGTCATCCAGCGCGAATAGCGGAGCTTTATGCCACAGAGGAAGAAACTACTAAAATCAAGTGGCTGTGAAGTGAAACAAACACTGGAGTTCCTTGAACGGCCAAGAGTTGTTGTTGTTTTTTAGTTTAGTTTGATTTTGTTTGTCTACAAGTATAAAACTGTTATTCTCTAGAAATACAATTTCAAATGACATGACTACTAAACATGCAGTACAGAGGAGTGTATATATACAAGGTGCCAGGGAGAGAAGAGGTAAAGAAATGTCTCAGAAAGTGTCAGCTGAAATGTATTCAGGAGAGAACAGCCTAGTAATTGTAATAAAAGAAGTAGAAGAAGTTGGGGGGGGCAAATTAATATGAAACTTGTGAATTTTACTAATATTTATAGAAGCAAAAAACACAGACACCACTCAACTGGAAGTAATCTGTGGTTAATTACCAGCTTTTGATGCAATAACTCAACATATTCTGGCAAAATAATCTATTCTCACTTATATTGTAGTATTTTTTGTCACTCACAACGATCACCTGTGTGTTGTCCAGAGGAAGCATCTCACTCTGACCTTTCACCTAAAATGATTCATGAAAACTGATATTATATCCACCATCGGTGCCTGGGACAGTGCAGTCGCTCCTTTTAAGGTTTTATGTATATAAGTACCAGCGAAATCCATAAAAAGGCTTCTTAAAAGTACGGTCGTTGAGAGTATGAGCCGTGTAGATAAATGGTCAAATGATATTAATGCGGTGGCGAGGCAGCAGAATGGACAGGGACTGGAAGGGAAACTGGCAGTGAATCTGCAATGACCACCATAAATCACCTAATTATGAACACGCACGGTTTAAGTAGCAACATCAGTCACAGCACCGCATGCTTTTGTGTCATCTATCCGCCACGTTTTCATCTCCTATTTGTCATCCTGCCTGTGCATTTGTGGAAATTATTGATGTCCCCAACTGGGACTCTCATCCCTCTTCCAGTACACAGTCAGTGCTTTTTGTTCCTGATGCTCCTGGAAGTTTAGCACTCCTGGCAACTTCACAAGAAAACACTCACAAGACATTTTCCACGAGCTGCTATAAAACGGCATGAGGCTAAAACAGCTTCAAAGCAGCAGGTATTATAACAGAGATAAGTTGCAGTGTTTTGTGTCGATCAAGTGAAAAATAATTGCTAAGTAGACCCGCAGGCAGACACAACAAGGTCCAAGCGTCTGACATAATTGAGAGCTGAAAGCGCTTTTAAGGACACTGACCAATAAGACTTAAACAGGTGATTTGTTTGTCTGGCTGCTGAGACGCCCCCCTGCACTGCACGCTGCCAGTATTTGACCCCGCATTGAACTACAACGACCTTGGAGTCCGTATCAGCACTAAAACTATACTTCATGAATCATTTTGCACCTCAGTCTCAAGCGTTTAAGTGTCTATTAGTAATGGTACAGTTATCTGATAAACACCACATAAGTTGTTTTTAGGTTCACTGATTTGTTGTACACCGCAGAAAGAAACTAGGACCACAACATGATGTACAAGTATAGTTATTATCTTCAAAGTAGAATGGTATATCATTATGTGCAGAATAAATTGTGATTATGAAACAATATGATTTTCACAGAAGGAATTTAAAGTCTGTGTTTTTCACATTTAGCGTGTCCGCTGAGTGTCCTGAAGCCACGCTCACTCACGGGAGCAGTCGAGCAGCAATTCTGAAGCGACTGAAACGTGTCAGATGAGTTCAGAAAATGACACGACTAACTTTGAAACACCCTGAACGAGATGAAGTCATGTCTAACTCTCTGCTCAGGGTGGCCTCAGCGTGTCATCGAGCCACCCTTTAGGAACGCCCACAAAAATCCTGGACTGAAAACTGGTGAAAAAATGTTTGAACCCCTAACTCCACATTTCAGTAATATATTGTTCTTTTCATACATTTTCAGCAACTATTTTACAACATATTTAATGTATTTTGAAGGAAATCTCAGAATTGCCTTTACATGGACTTGAACATGGAATAAAACTGACAAGAAGAGACAGATTTCTGAAGTTCAAACTGACACCATCAATAAAATGTATTACTAAAAATGATTAATTGTTGATGAAATAGTTGACACTAATTTTCTGTGGATAAATTGGTTAATCGGTTGACCAATCATTTCAGACTTAAACTCAGTTCAGGTTCAGAGATTGTTGTCTGTGTAGAGCTTTCAGGTGCTCAGTCTGTTGCACAGGAGAGGCAGATGTTTGCGAATGTGCACGAAATGACAAAGCAGCAACACCACAGATGGGTAACCTTTAGTGGGTGTACAGCTGAGAAAGTGTTGCTTGCTAAACGTAAACATTATGATGGAGATGTTGAGTTCAGTTAAGAGCCGGCTGCTTTGCTGACTGGTGGGAACAACACAGAGCAGGACGGACTAAATAAACCTCCTCCAGCTGGACTTGAATCGAGACCACAGGCTGTAGCAGGCTAGTCCTGGGGGCAAGACCAAAATGAGACTTGAGCACTACAGCCCTGATTGGTTGCAGAGATGTACATAGACTGCATAAAACATGGATGGAAGTAGCCGTTCAAGAAACTGCAGTTTTTCCGTGTCGGCTTCATTTTTCTTCGTTGAGAGTGGCTGCCATTCTTGCTGCCTGCCACACGTATCCTCAGGATGTACTGGAGATATTTTAGCATGACAGAATCTGATATTAGATCAGATATAAGGGGCTTAGGACCAGATTAATTTTATAGCTGCAGTACACAACTTGCACTTGCAGACACAGTTATAAAGGAGCCTTTTTAAGAGTTATTTTTAAGTGATGCTTTATGCCACAGCTTTCTTTTATTTTACTGAATACAGTGAAAAAGCTCTCTGCGACACAAAGTGCCCAGTTTGCTGCTGCACTGTAATGTTCTGACGAGTTTTCCCTGAGGATAGAGAATGGTGGCATGAAGCCAGACAGCTTAAAGCTCGTCTGTGTACCTGACTGTTGCCACTATTTATAATCTGCACCTTTAAACTTCTTCATCTGTCTGATAAAGCCTGTTAACAATGTAGAAACCGCTCCATATCAGCAGTAGAGATGCTTCCTCGTGGTTGGATGCAGGCAGACTGTAGTCCAGGTTGAGGAGATAGCCCCAGCAGCCCCCTTGTGCCTTTGGTCACCCTGTCCCTCCATCTATCAGGCCTCCCTGTGGAGACGCTCCCTCTGCGCTGCAGGCAGAGCGCGCCCAGATTAGAACTTCCTCCGGGAAAACCTTGTCTGTTTAGTGACAGACTCGGTCCCTACGAGATAAGTTTTCTAATTAACCCGCGTGGCAGCAATGCACCTGAGATGCAGGGGAGAATAAACTGGCTGTCTGTTGCTGCTTTTCACCTGCCACAGGTTCCCTTCGCCGCTCCTCACAACTCACCACTGTGATGGGACTTTTACAGCTCTGATTTGGTTAACACTTTATTTGGACCGTCTAAAGTCTCAGCAAACACAAAGCAGGTGTCAGATAAAGTGTCACGAGTCGGTAAGTGTAACTCTGTTGCAACACAGCTCTACAGTTTTGCCTTTATCCCTGAGGCGTAGTGGGTGGTAAAACTGTGGACGAGACAGGTTGCACAATAGATAATTGACAGTTGCTTTTTCAACAACATGAACTCATGAACACATCTGGATCAACAAACCCACCAAACTTCTGTCTGGGAGTAAGATGTTACTGTTCATATCTGTTACATGAAAACATTTGTGGACTTTGTTTTGGCAGAAGCTAAACACCCCAGCTGTTCTGAAAGCCCCAAAAGAGAGGAAGCCCAGCAAGAAGGAGGGAGGAACCCCAGGGAAGTCATCCAGCCTGCCAGCAATCCTCTACAGGTGAACACACAGTGCCCGCAGAGAAGCAAGGGAAGGAATAGGAAGGATTGGAGATGAAGGTTAGGTGACAAATTAAAGATAAAACCAGGTGGAGTTGTTTTAAATATCATTAAATGCCAGAGGCAGAATTGAGAAGCCTCACTGAAGACATCCATCGTGGTTTTTAGACCATTTGGGGTTGGGTGTGTACATTCATCCATCACGCAGTTTCACAGAGCCAGCCTCCTAATCACATATAATTTCACATATTTTGCTGCAGCTGCGGAATATGCAAGAAGAACCAGGACCAACATCTGCTCGT
The DNA here is from genome assembly GCF_000972845.2 of Larimichthys crocea. Lineage (NCBI taxonomy): Eukaryota > Metazoa > Chordata > Actinopteri > Sciaenidae > Larimichthys > Larimichthys crocea. Next base: position 6,521,649 of record NC_040023.1, on the reverse strand, counting down.
GCTGTGCGACACCTGCAAGCTCTACTACCACCTGGGCTGCCTGGAGCCACCACTAACACGCATGCCCAAGAAGACCAAGAACAGCTACTGGTAAGAGACCTGGAGACACGGGGAGAGGGTACACAAGGGAAAAGGTACGGTGTAAGGACACATGAAGTGACTGACAGTATGGGCCCTTAAAGCTCTCCACTGAAAACCATATGGACTAAATAAATGTCAAAAGCAGTAGAAGTTACGACAAAGTGTAAACTGTGTAAGGCCACTGAATCTGTGTAAGCTGGAGGAAACGAGCACAAATCCAGACTGCTGGAGAGCCATTAGTGAAGGTTACGCAGTTCAAGATTCCTCAGAAGGCACACCGGCATATCAATGCGGTGCTCTGTCAGACCTGACTGTCTGCTGGCTGCTGAGGCTCCACCGTACATGCCGGCATGCTTCATAACATGCTTCAACACGACAGTAAAGACAGTACAGAGAATACGAGAGGAACAAGACAGGTAGAGGCAGAGACCCTGTAACAAGATGACAGATACATCAGTACAAGAACAAGCAGGTGCATTAAAAAACAACACGTACAATTAATAAATATAGGTAACAAAAGGATAAAAGTACATATAAATTTGTGTCCAAGAACACAGCAAATTCATTGTTCATAGTTAGGGTTAGTTAACTCCTTCCCCAAAGTATTCACACGCTTGTAGGGCTACCTTTTAACTTTTTTTTATCAAAGAACCAGATATTTATATGACACAGTTTTTCATCTTTTGTACTAATGATGTAACACAGGAGAGTCACACAACATTGTCTGTGGGGGGGAAATGGGACAGGGGGGTACCCAAAAGCTCCACCAACGGTCCTGTTTAGGTTATCATGAGAGATGGATAAAGTCTAAGATACTGCACAGCTATTTCGGTGCAAAATATATGAAATCCACGTTATCCATTATTCTTTAAATAGAGAATCAATACCTACTGACAGTCATAGTTGATAGTAACATCATCTTTTTCATATTCATTCTTTGTCTGCCAGGAGCTGTAAGACGTTAGGATCCACAGCTTGTTTATTCATATTTGTCCTGACATTTGAGGGCCAGCAGGATTATCAGATGACGGATGTGGAGATGGTGGAAATGTCACAGTCGCTTCTCTCTCAACTAGTGCGCTTTCTTATCTAGAGAGGAGATTTTGTGCATCTGTTTTTCCACATACGATAGTCTTGAGATATTCTGTCGAGAGCCACCTCTTCTCCTTCTATAGCGAGTGAAAGAAATAAAGAGATGCAGCTGGAGTTACAGGACGTGTTTGTGTTTGTGTACCGTAATCTGCTTGTGACTGGAGTAATTCGTTTAGCCTTTATTTTAAGCATGATGCTCTCTTGGTTTATTGGGTGAAAATTAGAAACCGTTTGAATGATTAAAGTGTGTGAATGCAGAGTCATAACTAATTACAGAGTTGTGCACGTACACAAAGCCAGGGAGACTACAAGGTACAGTGCTCTGTTGTACAACAAACAGGGGAGTCGGAAGCTGCTGGGTTTTGGAAACTGCCTTACTGATGGTAAAAATAATATCCATTCCCAGGTCTGTCTCTGACTGGATGCAGTAAATATCAGGATTATCTAATTGGCTAGAACCTGTGATATGCCAGAGACTGGACTGAAACATTCCAGTAACTTTGGAAGTTTACCTCAGTTTCTCTTCACTTTGTGGTTGAAATACCGAGTGTGGTACTTACTCCATCATCTCCACTCAGTCTACTACTGTTTCCAAAAAGGTTTCAGGGTTTGTACTTTGTAATTCTTGTGGAAACTCCATTACAGACACATTAAAAGAAGCAGAGGTTAACCTGAGTTTGGTTCCTGGTACTGCTCAAGTACCTAATTAGCAGTAAAAGTGCTGCTGAGGCTGATGGGAATGATTTTAACTTCTTTAAAAATTGGCTTATTGGCTTGTTCCCAAAAGTGAAACGGAGTTTGGGTTAGCCTAGCTTAGCATAAAGACTGGAAACAGGGGGAAACTGCTAGCCTGGCTCTGCCTAAAGTTAAGAAATGGGAAAAGTAAGTTTGTTAAAGTTTTTACAATTGCTGCTCATCAGCAGTAAAAGTCATAGATTAGATTATGGATTCATTCCAAAGTGTATCAAAGAACAGTGTTGGCTGTTGTTTATCAGAAAGAGTTTAAACGTATTGGTGCTTATTGGTCTTTTTTTTTCACTCAGCCCTTTTGTGTTGCTCGTGTTTTTCACCTCTTGATCAGAAGAAGCTGTGAAGGCTTGGTTTTTTCTTTTACAGTGCAGACTAAAGATTTGGGCCCGCGATAATAAAATCAATACGGTTCATTGAGACAAGCTGTCTTCCTTCTCTTCAGGCAATGCTCAGAGTGTGACCAGGCCAGCAGCGATGAGGCAGATATCGCCATGGAGACGCTACCGGACGGCACCAAGCGGTCCAGGAGGCAGATAAAGGGACCAATCAAATTCATCCCACAGGAGATGTCGCCAGAGCCCAAGAAACATCAAGTGAGAAGCACGGTGTGTATCGGCACACTGGAAACGTTTAATGTGATCAGTAGAAATATGTTTCATAATGAAAACAAAAGTATGGCACGTTCAACTCATCCTTCACTCTGATGAGAGTGTCAACTGATGTCAAACTTTGCTGATTGATTACAAAGAAGAATTAACTTGAGATCTCTGTAAGATTCAGAAAGTGGCTCACTTGGCTTAACATAAAGTAAAAGAAGCACTTCTTGAGAAGGCAGTGGGACTGAATACAGATATATATAATACAAAAAGACAGCTGTGGATTTACTCCGAGGGCAGGATGTATCAGTTTAGACAGCAAAAAATATATTTTGATCTTGTTATATCATTATTTTATTAGAGGAAAGAGACAAGAACAGGAAGGACAGAAGATGTGAGTTAGAGTTCTATAGAAAAAATAAATAAATCAATTGATTTGTGTACTTTAAGATAAAGTCATTAAGATGAAATCTCTAGAAGATGGAGAAAGAGGATTTAGCACAAATGCACTTAAATGTCAGTCCAAACTTATTAAGAAGGTAAAGGACAGAGCATCTAACAAGATCTTCTGATGGCAGAGGAAGTTTTACCACTAAACTAAAATAACACAATACATAAAATAAGATCAGTAACACAGTAAGGACACAAATAAAAGAATGTAAAATAACTTTTTATGTTTTATTCTTAATCTTTTTATTGTAAACAACAACATACACAAAAAGAGGCTGATCAACCAATGTACAACACACGTTCACTTCTTCTGATACCTACATCTTTTAAGCAAGTTAGGGAACTTCTTTCTTTTCTTATAGTACATGAAAAGTTCATCCTTGAATTTATATCACGCTTAACCTCTTCCACCACACCCTTCTTTATAATAAATATACAATATAAATACTTTATAATTTAATATAATGAAGTATACATCAGCTGAAAGCTGAAGATTAATTTAAGTGCCTCAGTTTTACTGGTCATAAATCTGTCATAAGCATTGTGTTTTGTAGGCGCTCGTTCAAGTATTGAAGTTTTAACAGTGCATATGGATTTAGTACATTATGAAAGGAGTGAACATACCCTAAAAAAAAAGCCATCTATCTCTGAATGTCCTCAGTCTCCAGTTTGGGGTTTTACAGTTTCTCGAGGCTGTGATTACCACGGAGGTCACAATAGGTCATTTTAAACAGTGAGTGCTAACATCATCACACGTGAATACAACTGGGCTTTCCAGTCATCGCAAAACTGCACGTGATCAGCATGAAGGAGACCCGTGGTTACCCATAAAACCACATCTTCACTCAGATACCGTGAGGTGGAAGGTCAAGGGACTGTTTGAAAACAGCCATGCCACTTTTTACATCAGCAATATTTATCCTAAATGGAGCATTATTTTGCTTTCTGTCCTGAGTAACTCATATGACATCGTTGGTACCAATAGTTGCATTAGGTCTTCTAGTTTTTATATGATACCAGTATCTTCAAATCTTTAGCTTGATACATCCTCTGGAAGTCCACACAGAGACTAAACTAAATCTAACTTAATAAGACATGAAGATACAGCTGCTAATAAACAGTCAATGTGTATATTAGTAAATGTTTAGCACCAGTGACATAAGTTTTGACAGTTTTGCTTTTTTTTTTTTTTTTTTTTCTTGACCATAAAAGAGCGACAGTATGTGGACTGTGTCAGCTCGGAGCGTAACATTTTGTGTCAGTTGTGAGAGGAAACCGAACCCTCTCTCCATCCCTCACTGGATCCCACTTATCTGTACTGACCATGCTCTGATCCTGCGATACAGAGCAGCCTCCCCCTCTCCCTCAAGAAACACTCCAGATTGATATCTGTCAGCTCGGCGATGAGGGTGAGGAGTGGGTGGTGGCGTGGCTGGGGTTGTCTCTCACTTCCCTTTTTTTTTTTTTTTTTTCTTCTACTGTCAATATGTGACCTGGTGCCACTCACCGAAGACTTGAGGGGAACTTTCCTCTTGTAGCCGTGGACGCTCACAGCAGCAGATTCAATTCCACTGAAGCTGCTCCTGACTCCAGTCTCTGTTACAAATAGAGAAATGAACAAAGAAAAGGAGGAGTGTCTCAGCCACTTTCCCCCGCTCCCTGCACTCTATCTGTCTTAGAGGGGGAAATAGCGGAGTGCTGGAGCACAGTGGCAGTCTGGGTTAATGTGTTTTTCTGTTCAGGTTTGGAAACCCTGGGCCCAGACATGTGCCGAGGACCCTGCTGGAGCTCTCAGGGATTAAGCAGCTTTCTGATTTTTCTCGCAGCCACAGCCACTCGGGCGAGCCACTTCAGTGCAGCATTTATCTTCAAATGCAAGGCGTGCTATGGCAGACGCTAAAAGGGCCCTGCTTTGCATTTTTAATGCTTTTACCAGGGCACCCAAGCACTGGCACTTCTCTAAAGCCATGTTTCAATTTATCAGGACTGGCTAATCGACCTCCTGCTGGCCTCCACGGATGCACTGTGTTATATATGTGTGTGCGTTGGGGAGTTTGTATGTCAGGAAAGAGTATGTGTGTGTGCACATATTTACATTTGGCCAAACATGGCCCAGTGCCACCTCGATGAAGCCGAGAGTCTTGTGGCTGTTATTCATGGCCCTGTAGTGGGTAGTACCTACTGGAGGAAAACCTTTAAAGTCAACCTGTGAGCTGGATTTTATTTAGCATGTGTGTAATGTCGCAGCTGTAAAATTAATGCTCCATAACACACTCAGTCTGATTTTACACAGCTCTGCTAAAGACAGAGAACACACTCTATCCAGGCTGATGCAAGGACAACTCATTAACACACTGTTGTTCTACAGTGGGGTATGTAACTCAAACGCAACCACGGTTTTATTTACCTCTGTCATCAGTTTCTCACCGTCAGCAGGTTTTATTCCCCCTCCCTGGTGATTTCATTCATCAATACACTAATTAAGTGAAGTTTCATTCTAAGAAATGTAAAACACAAGAAGATCATTCTGAAAATGAAACATTTAAACAGTAAAAACTATTTCTTAGCAAGAAAGGCACTCAGAGATCGCAGACCCCCGCCAGGATGTTTTGTTTTTACAGTAATGTTTGATGTAGAGGTCAAATATTTACGCCCTAGCCTTAAAAGAACCAGAAATTACTCATGCAGACTCAAGAAATGTCTGACTCTAACCTGGCCAGAAGACACAGACTCAGATCAACAGATATCACAGCTGATTGCTATAAACAAGTTCATTTACATGTTGTCAAAACCCTAACTTTGTGTCTCACCTAATGTAACGTCATTAGTCTTCTCCCCTGTGTCTGTGCATGACACACATAATCCATCTGTCTGGCCAAGACAGTTGGTAAAATACATCCAGCTTTTCTCTTATTCCTCTCTTGCTGATTGGAACAGCATGACTAATCCACTCATTATTTCATCCTAAAAGTCACAGCGACCGATGACAAACACAACTCGTTCAGAATCAGCTTTGCGCGTTTCGTTGCATTTAACACGAAGAAGACAACTTGATTTATTTTCGTGGCTTACATAAAATAAATCCGCTCTTTGACCCTTAAACTCCTGAGTATGGTCACGCAGGTCATTTGGTACGAACGTCCATCATGATTGGAGCTGTCTGATCACGGACAGGATCCACTTGGATATGTTAAATAGACCCGGGACCCGTTTGACTGTATGAAACGTAAATATAAAAGCTTATGGGTGCCGGGTCCTAGGGTTTGTATGAACCTTGTAATCTCCCAATGTTAACGAAGAATCATTTATTTATCTGTCCATTGATTTGAATGAACTCCAAAGTGTAATGGTTTTTTCTTTAGCCCATTCTACACCACCAAGTTTCATTAAATCAGACCAGTAGTTTCTCCGTAATCCTCTGGACAGACAAACAAACGACACCAAAAACAGCATCCTTGGCGGAGTTACTGATGATGTAATGGTGCTTCTACACATTAAAGAGACAGCTTTTATAGTAGTAGTATAGTCCCATTAACTTGCTTTTGGAAAATTTCTCAACCAGGTGCCAAGCATCTTTCACATTGCATCAATCAAAGCGCAGAGAGGAATCAGGAATGACTAATCTGTGCAGCTTTCAAGTGATAATGGTATCTCCAGCCTTAAAAAATCATATTAAAAAGACACTAGGAATTATTTTTTTACATTCTAAATTCATTTGATGCGATGACATCACCATTGAACCTTTTAAAGCAAACCAAGGGGAGGTTTAAGGTTCGACAGGCCAACTGAAGGTGGCGATAAAACGCTCCTGCTAATGGGTCGTGATTTACTGCCGCCACAGCGCCAACATTAAAACCTTCCATATGAACATATGTCATTAATCAGTTGGAAATTATGAGAATTAAGTTAATACATCTAGTTACTACCACTTCCTATGCTCTGTTAATTTCTCTAATCCGGTGTGAAATGATTCATGCTTGTTAAAGATGCACTGATGTACTTAATTAAAAGATTGATTTTGCCTGGGACTTATAAACTGCCTGCGGTTTTAATTTCCTCACCTGAGCAGAGCCTGAGATGAGCTGTGCTGTGTGTGCCGAGTGTTTTTTAGCTGAACCAGCTTCTGAACTGCGCCCTGCTCTCCGTGGCCTTATAGATTATTTTAACAGACACCACTTTTAATGCAGAAATAACAAAATAATTTCAGGCCCCTTTTTTGTTAGGCGGTGCAGTCGCAGGAGAAATACTGAAAGGCCTGTACGAGCCAATTGGCAGCGTTCTTGCAGTTAGCATTCTTAATGATAAGTGCTCCATCTGGCGAGTGGTAGTGAGCCAAAGGCGACAGATGGAATTGTTTTCACAATCTGTTTAAATATGTTGTCGATTTTTCTTCCCCTTTTAAACTTTCCCCAGCAGCTCAGACACTCGCTCGCTCACTAGCAACAAGGAGGAGATGTTTGATTTCTATTTCCTTTTCATGCTCCGTTCAGTCTTGTGCAAGGAGAAGGAACTCTTCAGACAAGTGCAGTAGATAGGAGCGTTGCTAGACGTCCATCCAGCATTGTTTAGCTTCCGTAGTGTTGTTCAGCAGCCGTATTTAGCTGTCCAAGTGGTTGGTTTTACATCTTTACCTTGTTTCATTTAGCTTTTCACTTTGTTTTTCTTTCTACCAAAAATATAATCCAGGATTTAAATCATCCGGTTACCCTACATAAGATCAAATTTTCTTATTTTACTTGGAAAAACAGAGGAGTGAGTAGTGTCTGCAGACCTTCTCTTGGGTTACCCTTAGCTACACTAATCAGGAGGTAGGGAAGCCTCTTTGTTGCCCATAAAGATTAATGCGGTGAGACCACCGTTGTAATTAAAGGCAACGAAGATGAGAGCACCAATATTTTAATCAACTCTGAGCTTTTGGCAGCTGGAAAGTCAAAAAACATCGTTTCACAGAGAGCTCGGTGAGTGAATCAAACTGGACCCGTAAAAACAGGAAATTACACCTTTTGTTTTGATCTCGAGGTGCTGACCCGCTGTGAAGAACGCGGAGCGGAAATAAAAGTCTCATTTAAGAGTTGTAGTGCGTTGTGTTTTTGACCACTGCTTAAAAGTGAAATGTTTGTGTTTCACAGAGAACCAGAGGCCAGAAGAGGAAGAGAGTTCCCATCTGTGAAGACAGAGACGATAAAATCGAGGTTAGTCACTTAAGTCTGCTACATTAAACTACCTTTACTGCTGTCGTATCTCACAAGCTCCAGACATATCCACGTTCTTTGTGACTTTTCACCCCCTTTATTTACATAATCCGGATGTATTCGTCTTAGACCAACTCATCATCTTGCTTATATCTACCAATATTGTCCCTTTTATTAAAAATAAGATATCAGTTAATGAGTTTTTATCTACCCCTGACATCTAAGTAAGCATGTTTTTATTACTACAGGCTTTTTGATATATACAAAATCAGAAATCATAACAGTGTTGTGTGGGGAGAAACTTGTAACTCATCTTAGAGAGCTGCTAATGGATGAAGGCTGTCCATGCTGCCCCGAATAAACTTAGAGAAGAGAGAAAAAACAAGTTATTCATTTATTTCATGACTTTGGGCATAGTAATACGTGTATTTAAGAATATTTAACCAGTTAGCAGAGGGGCATTTGCATTCATCAATGCCTTAAAATGTGGATTAATTTATTAATCATTTAGTTCAACAGATATCAAAGACGCTTGGTTGATTCATGTCAATAGATTCACTGATTCATGAATAATAAACACGAGGTGTTTAACCGCACTTCAGCTGCACTTTAACTTCAGCCATCAAAAAAGTTTCAATATTTATACTGAGAAACAAAGTTTACTTGCTCTAAATTCAGATCTGGAGAAGCTGAAAAAAGTTTACTTGCTCTAAATTCAGATCTGGAGAAGCTGAAAAACACACAAATCACATAATCATCCTCTTCAGGGTAGGACAGTCGGATGCACAGTTTCTTTTGTTTCCTTTATAAGTCCTTGAAAGACCCCCCCGTGTCTCGGATACTGGCCCTTAAGGGGTTCGATGTCATGCCTGTGCTGTCATAAATTGGCCATTTGTCACTAAACTGTCCATTAGTGTCCTCTGTGAGTCTCTGCAGGCTTGTTTCTTGACCCAGAGGTTTTTGCACACAGGAAGGTTAGAAAGACCACTTGTTTTGTTTTTTTGTAGAAAAGGTGAGGTTGCCAGGTTTGGTTACATCTTGAACAAAGCCCAACTCTGTGCTTTTTGAATGCATCTGTCAACACTTAGACGGTGATAGTTCTTACCGAATAGTGTTATTCTTTCTAGAAACAGAAATTTAGGCCATTAAACAATCTAAAACATTAAACAACCACAAAAAAAAACGTATGCATTGTCGGTTTACGGCAGAATTATTGGCAGAACAATCCACATCGGTCTAATTCAAACAGTCACCTTCATGAATTGTACTCAGGAAATATTACCCTAGCGTACTCCTCATCTCTCTCCAGTTTTACATCCCGTCCACCAACAAGTGCCCGCACACAAACTCTCGATTCTAATCAGCCGTGTTTCCATAGGAACCACTGCCAAGGGAACGCCGACAGCGCCAGTCTGCAATGCAGAAAAAACCCAAAGCCGATGACACGAGGACTGAGTGTACAACCTGTAAAGGGCCGGGCGACAACGAAAACCTTGTGAGGTGAGGGAACGTGTATGTGTGTGTGTGTGGCTCAGAGAGAGAGAGCAGGGGGTGGGGTTATTAGACATACTCGGTGTGTGAGTGTGTGTTGGTCTCGTGAGGCAGCCATATCCTCCTGATGATTAAAGTTCAGTCTTCATTAGGCTCTGGCCGCCTGGGCTCTGCAGAACGAGGGGGGCTGAGGGTATCTTCTCCATAGGCCCCCTATATTGACCTGCCACATACATTTGCACAGTTCATTAAGGCGTAATGAATAGCACAATTTATTCTGCTCCTTTCCTGGGATTTCAGGTGTCAGGCATCTAATAACCAGGATTCTTCTTTGACATTGGAATTCTGCGAGAAAATAAAAAAACTAGATCACAGCAGGGCATCGTGTCAGCACATTGTCATGTGATCAGATCTCTTGCATAAAGAATTGTCGCCATTCTCATTGGATCAGAATCCCCGTCACGAATTTCACCCTCCAAAACTGTCATTGGCTCATTTATGACTTTTTTTTTTTAAATTGTTGCAGCGCTTGATGTTCCCAAGCATCTTTTTATCATCTCCCTCGTTTCTCTCTCTCTCTTCCTTCACATTTCCCGCTCTAATTTGCCGTTGACACAAACACCCACCACTCCATCTTTACCTGTTCTCTCGATAAACTCAGAGTAATGTACATACCGCAGCACTAAATCCATTACTACAGGAGTCATGCCACGCTCACCACCCTGCTGAGTATGGCAAGAAATCCGATGGTCACTCACCGCTTGATTCCAACTTGCTTCTTCTTCACTGTTTTTGTTCGATAGCTGCTAAACTGCTGTCAATGAAGCTCAGCGCTTCCTGCACGGATCACAATCCGGCAACTTAAAGAACATAATCCCCTCCAGATAAACCGCCAACTGTTTTGGTGATTTTTTTCATAATCGTTTAAGTCACTTTTCAAACAGATGCATTCTGTGTAGATGTTACTTTGGGCTCAAGTAAAATGTTCACTCTTCTCTGACGTATTAATCAATAAATCAGGGGATAATGATGAAAGTGACGATTGCAGGCCTAAATTCTTCCTTTTACCGTAACATGCACAAAGTGTTGCGTTCCATTGATTTTTGGGGAAACGTCAAATTACAGTAGAAGCACTTGGAGTTGTTTTTTTGAATTCATGGTTAAAAGAGAAGCTTAAAACAGCAAACTGGTGAGTATGACGTGACTATTGAGGCTAATGCTGTCAAAATGTGCTAAAAATAAGATGAAAGGTAGGTCATTCCAACTCCACTTCCATATCCATAATATTTTTTACCCACTCTGTAATCCACTGTAAGCAACTCACCTTTATTTGTCCATGCACGCTTATTATTTCAACCATTTTAACACTGGCTTCTTAGCATATTTTCCCTTGCACTACTTTACAGAGCAGCAGAAAATACCAAACTTGAGTTTTTCATCTCCATTTACGCAGTGACATCTTGTACTGTTCAGTATCATGGCAACAGATGATAGAAGAAAAAAAAAGCTCAACACTTGAACAGACAAGTGTTTGTGTTTTATTTGTCATGCTCTTGAGACAGTGTTGAAGTTGTAAGGGTTGCGGGGCGGAGGGGGTGAGGTGTGCTGCCCTGACTCTTTCTATCTTTGCATTGCACAGGTTGTGAGAGCCGGGGCAGCCACCTCACCTCCCATAAAAACTCGGGACAGATGACCTGTTGGCTTAGAGACAGAGAGAGGCAAATTGAGGCGTTTGAAGGATGGCGCTCGAGTCAGGCCTGAAGAACGAGACCGCCACGCTGCCCCGCAACCACCTCTGATCCAAACTGGACCAACAACTGTCCAACGAAAATTGAGCGGGACTGTCTAAATCTAAATCATGGAGCATAAACGCCGAAGTGTTGTTGGAGCCAAAACCCTTTTGGTTAATGTTGAACTGCTTTGACACTCTACGAGTCTTTTTTTGTTACCAATTGTGGCTCCAGTTGCACCTATGCAATTGTCTGCATCTACAGAGTTTTGACAACATAAGAGCAAGTCATGTGTTTATACAATTCATGTATTCAATTCATTTTGGCAAATAACCACAACACCTATCTTGCGCTAGCATTAACAAATCAGTAAAGAAGGACTAAAAGAGCTTACCAGCGAGCCAATGGATGGATACAACTGTTCCAGATTTCATTTGTAAGACGTCGAGTCCTGGTATCTTTAAAGATCCCATGATATTGTGTCATGACTTTGTTGATATGATGTATTTTCTTTTAAACCGGATGTTAGACAGTTAGAGGGTCCATCAGACAGTCTTTTTTGATGACATTATACCTGCTATTGAAAGATGAAGACCACTGAAGATGCACTGCTTTCCATGGAGAATCAACTTTCTAGATAGTTCAAGCTCAAGATTTTCTTCTTTTTTTTTTCAAATCTGGCTGTTGAGAGTAAGAAGTTCATCCAAAGCTTATGAGCTCGCACTTTCCTCTGTAAGAAATGAGTGGAAGACTCTTGGATTGTTGGTCGTGTTGCTCGCAGTGTGGACGCAACGCAAAGTGCTGTAAAAGAATTGATTTTTCTATCTTCTGACTGACGGACTCTATCCCGAATAATTCCTCTCTCTGCCTCTAGGTGAATTCTTTTACATTAATAAGTTTTTCTTTTTTTAATGGTACTAGACTGGTGCTCTGCACTTTTTGACCTCCCCATACGACTTCTCATCAGTACCAGTCAGTTTTACTGATTGAAGTCATCTGCCACCCAATCACCCCGAGCGTTTCAGTGTGAAATTCGGTTCATTCCAGACGCACTTGAACGTAGGCTTTCCCAGAATTGAGTGTCGTGTTGTGTTTTCTAAGTAAATGGAGGACCAGAATTAAGAAAAGTCAGTGTTGTGTATAGAAAGACCAACTGTTTCTTGTGTATCAAGTGTAGCAGTTAACATAAAGCTACCATAAAGCATCTGTAGTAGAAACAAACTAGTGTAGTTAGCGGTAATAGCACTTAAATATTAGTCATAATGTCTCTAGTGTCTTAAGGCGTTTAGAAGTCTTCCTCTGTCTCCATATCTTGGAAGTGACAGTTGAACTGACACGTCCTCAGAAAGAAGCCCAGCTTTGTCTCCGTGTCCCTGGTGGCCATAGTCAGTGCTGTCAAAACAACAGCTGCTTGCTGCTCTTGTCAGGGCTCATGACAAGTGTCACATTCTGCCCTCATATGTCACTCCGTTTCCTGTCGAGGGTCTTATATGCATGCTTTTGGGAGCAGTCAAACCCGCGCAGTTTTACCGCTTTTTTTTTTTTTGTCTCTCTGGACTGTGTCCAGAGCAACACCGCGTTTGGGTTTGTCTTTAGAGATGAGATCTCAGCGCAGAATGACTTGCTGACTCCTGACCAGACCCCCCCCACCGTCAGTCTCAAAGACTGCGTGTCAGTTCTACAATGCATGGCTATATCTATTTACTCAGATCTGTACAGTAATTTAAAGCTGAAAATAAGTGATGTGGTCTTGTAGAATTTGAATGCCAGGTAGCTATGTAGTGTGACGATGTGTACAGTATTTATTGAAGAGGCCAAACATACATGTCTTACTTTTTCGTGCCTACATACTTGATTATATATCATACGCTTGTGTTGTGAACAGAGATTAACTCTCATTTGTGACGTAGTCTTTAAGCGACTACCATATTTTCTTTTTATTGCCAAACATTTGTTTACAGACATGCTTTGGAGGGAATATTTCTGATTAATTGTGTATTGTATATTGTGTTACTGTGGTACTGTATGAAGTAAGAATGTGAATGTTGCTGCTGTTGTGTATTTGAAGTGTCTCAGCCTCTGGCCTATAGCTCTTGAAAATTAAGCGGAGCTTTAATAAACTCTTGACTTTTTCACCTTATTGCCGCAGTGATAAATGAGTGTCAGCCAGCTAATTAATTGTTCTAAAGGTGCGGCAGCGGCGGTCCGTTTGTGCGTGTAATGCCCTCTGTCATCTGTGATTTATCACCTGGGAAGTGGCCTTCTTGTTGAGGTGGTGGTGGTGGTGGGGTGTTGCTTCTCAGCCCACATACAGTGCAGTCGAGAATGATCTGCTGGATTCTCTTACTGCAGTAACTGACGAGGTTTTGAACAGCATCGACTTTTTTTTTTTTGTACACAGAGTGTCGTAGCTGCTGATTGCCAATTTCGACTTTTACTTTTACATTTTCATGCCTAAGTGTACAGAAAATCTCTCTGTGTCTGAATAAGATCCAAATCTTTTACAGCACGGGACCCTAAAACTTGACAACCCATGGAACACCAGTCGATCAATTATAGAACAATTATTCAATCATGTACACCGTTTCATGCCCATGATTTCATAGTTGAAGCACAGTGATGGTTTTAAATAAAAGAATAAAAGTCAAAAACAGGAGGAGCCATCGACGAGATCATAAATCAGCAGTTAGAATACACTCAATCGTAGTGTCTCACTTAATTTCAGTTAATGAGGTGTGTGTCTGAAGTCGACATTGTGGCCTATGGCTGGTGCGAGACAAAAGTGACAGTGACGGTTCATCCTCTGGAGAGTACGACTGTGCCCAGAAATTTTATGTTTTTAGGATCGTATTTAATCAAAGAATAGGATGACATCTTGACCGAAATTATTTTTTTACTTACAAGCATAACTGTTTCGTAGTATAGCACATTGCACAGTTATTGTTTTTATATATTATCAGTCACATTATGTAATCCGTACAAGCAGATGTTGGTTGAATAAAAGCTTCTGTCCTATGTCCTAATAACACTAATACGATCAATATATTTTTACAATTCAATGCTGTAGATGAGCTAGTATGTCAGTTTTTATACCATGGTACAACGCTACTTTCTGCTGGACTCAAACATCTGTGGTATTTTTAACATATTTCCAAGAAATATGTCAGTACATCTATTCTAAGCTAATCTTAATGGAGCTTGATGCTTCTGTTGTTGAAAAGATCTTAGAAATCATCACATCAAGTGTCTTGGAAATGGCATTTAACAAAGAATTAGATGAGGTCCTCTGATTGGATTCTCTGAGGCTTTCATCCATGTTTTGTGGCCATGGGATGATTCAGGTTGCTTAGTTGTATTGTACAATAGATTGTTTACTTTTGTCTGTGTTTATGACAAAACAACTATGAAGGCCACAAGCTGTGGCTGAAGGTCCTGGGAGATATGTCCAATAACTGGAGTGTGCTTTGAATGTTTCCAGTATTTTGCGGTGGATACGTTTTTCAGCGACGGAGCCGATACTGCTGACCCCAATCGCAAAAAGTGAAATTATATAACATTTTACAGCACAGATCACTTTGTCTGCAGGTGGATGTGCAGCCTTTGTTCTTTGAAACAACTGTGTGAGACAGACAGAAAGAGAGACATTTTGGTCTTCAACATGGTTGCGTCACCGTGAGATGGAACCAACACACCGTGGCGAACTGTAACTGCCCCAATCCCTCATCCTCGACCCCGGGGTCTTTGGGGACCAAACAGCAGCCGGCAAACCAGACATCAGCTCGGCTACAGCTGGTTTCTGGTTAGGGGATGAGACTGAGGCCAGGAGGCGCAGGAAGGGGAGGGGCCGAGGGATAAAGAGAGAGAAAAGCTAGCAGGGAGGTTCTGGAAAGCAGTAACCTTTCCGATGATGAGTGCGTTTCCCATTACTGCTCTGACACCGGATCCGGGGAGATGATTTAATGGCGGCATTTTGTTTTTGCTGACTTCACCCTTTTTCCCCCCTATTAAAACAGAAAACACAAGAGCTGGGACTGAGGCTGTGTGGGAAGTGTGGCCAAGCAGCTAAAATCTATTACTCCTCAACTTCTTCCCCAGTCTCTTTATCCCACTGATTCCACAGTGTGGGTGCACTCAAATGCTTCCTGAGGTACGAGCTCTCCGCTCTCCTCCTCCTCCTCCTCAACTGGTTTCTGTCTTATCATCTTTTAACTGCACTCTGTTGCCTCCTAACCCTTTTTTTTAAATCATTGCACACCGAATTTAAACCACAAAGCCCCATGGGAGCCTCACGTCCTAATCGATTACCTCGTCATAGACTTGTTTTAATGGAGTTGCAGTGTGCTACAAGCTGTTTGTATCTCTAGTGGAATTTTCCACAGCGAGGTACCGGTAGAGTAGACTTGAGTTTCCGGCCTGGTCAGATGCCTCAAGACTTCCAGTTTGTCCCGCAGAGGTGAGGGTGCAGACCTGCTGCTGAAATCAACTCTTCTGCAGGTTTGTACCCAGTTCACTGGGGCCCCCTGCTGGAAAATACGAGAAACTTCAGACACACACACACAGCAGCAGGTGAGAGGTGTGGAGATCACTACCTTTCACTTCCATCCCAGCTGTGAATGAGCTGTACCCAGATGAGCTAATAAAGGCAGCCGCACTGACTTGTCTTTCCAAGTCTAGTCCATAGGTGCGAATTCAGCAGTCCATTCATTACTTCCCTCTCTTGTAAAACAATGGCTCTTTTATAATGTTGTAGTGACCCAACAGTAAATCAAAAAAGTAGGAGGCTCACAAACTCCAATAATCCACTCCTTTCTATGGAAAGACACTGGCGCACTTTGTCATGGATGAGAGTCAATGGCTGAGCGCTTTGTGTCATATTGATTTCTGTCACGTGGCCACTCCCAGGATAATTGCATTGCCCACTTGTGATAAATTCACTGCCTTGTTTCAGTCACTTGGGCTCAGACATCAGGGCTGGTCGAGAGAAAAGAAGTTTTCGAGGCCACAAAACCACTGTCGATACATGGACCCATGACCGCAGATACAAAGCAGTTTGGATGCAACAAGCATCAATAACCCTACAGGTTCTGTGTCTCATCATTAGGGTTATTTGGTTCAGTGCGTCATTTCTGTGTTTTTAGATTTGTGTCTTTGTTTTTGTCATCTGGTTTGTGTTTGATAAGGACCGGAGAACATGGGAGCTGATTGATGCCTTTCTAAATAGCTACTCCTCAAGGGGTTCGACCACAGAGAAGCTAATGAAAACAGGCAAAATGATTATGGCCTAAACAAGTAAACAATAGTTACATTTAACTGATATATTAACACTGAAAAACTGATCTCAGAAGAACAAAACACACACACAGGTATTGTTTCTGTACCTCTACTTAGTCTGGTAGGACCAGTAGCCTTAGGGTTGCCAATGTTAAGAAACTTTATGTCCATAACCCTGTGGAGACAGACAGAATCAGTTTGCTGACTTGTTAGGACTTGTTTTAGCATTGACCATCACGTAATTGTTACATTTGGCCTCAAAGACAAAGGTGGGTCAGCTGATGCGTTAATCCTTCAAACTGGAGTAGAAATATACACATTTGGACAGCCTTGAATGGACATTCATGGTCGACAGACAACCCAGCAGTCCAAAATATAAAAAAAGGTACGTTTTCATCAGGGCTTCAAGCAAATACAAGTGGCCTTGCCTATCCTGACACACAATGGGAGACAGTCACAATGCGTAGGCTTAAACATTGGCGGTAAGAAACACACCAGGAAGCCTGTACAGAGAAGTTGTTTTTCCAGAAAACATGAATTCTTTGTCCTAATTGAGCCCAGGATACTTCTAGTCGATGGATCCAAACAGCTTCCCCTTTGGTCAGGTTTCTCCATATTCCCCCCTGAACCAAAGGTTTAATGTGTTCAGTTCCCGCTATGACCAATGAGGAATCATTAGCATTGTGAAGTTCACCAGAGTGTCTCGTCATGGGGTAATCGCAATCCCTAAATTCTAATTGAATATGTATGCTCAGCGAGTCGATCCCACAGGCGTCTTTTGGTACGTCCTACATAGAAAAAGCTTGTTCGTTCTTGTACACATGAAAAGTTATGGAAGTAGTTGTGAAGAAAAAGTCTGTTCTCTCGTACCTGGTCTATTTCTGCAGGATTGACTTTGAGAAAGTTACAAAAGTTGTACCCTGCCCAATTCGTCATTGTAAAGGTGTGACTATCCAACAAGCATTAGACAAGTATCTTTCTCTAGACGTCAACTAAATACAGATTGCTTTCAACAGATCGGTACATCAGGAATTCACCGAGATTTGTTGCTTTCTTCTGCTTCGTCATGGTTCGCTTAGCTTGAATTATCTTGCTAGGTTTTCAGGTGTAAAGACTTCATTTCGCCGTATCAGTGACTCAATCGAATACATCACTGTGATTTAATTTAGTTGTGATGAATTGTCATTGAACATTTCTGCAGGCTATGTGGATGAATGGAGGCTTTTTTGCGGTTCCTTGAGTAATGACACGTCCTCTTTATTAGGCCTGGACTGAAATGTGACAGCGATTTTGAAGAGGTGGAAGAGATCAAACGAAAGCCAGCTCAGAATCATGGGCCATCAGGTCCGCTTTGGCAGGGACGGGTCCCTGGGGCGACACCGGAGGAGGTGGAAGAGGGGAACTGAGAACCCCACACAGAGATTAAATGCCAGATGAAAGTGGACACAAATCGCCAACCGAGAGCAACACGTGTAGCAGACAAAAGCAATCAATCATGTCCCCTCCACCACCTCACCTCCAATAAGATTACATCAATCAATAACCTCTCTTATGAGTGATTGGATTTTGTCTGCTTCCAAAGTACAAGGGAGAGGGAGGAGGGGGCTGCTCAATTTTCCCAATGATTAAAGCAGGGCCAAATTGCTTTGATAACATCAAGGACCTTGCTGTGGCTGGGTGTGTAAGGGCAGTATTGGAAGCAGATAGGCTGGTGGTAGCAGGTGGCTCAGACAGTGTAGAGACTGAACACTGGCTACATTACGTAGAACGGCCAAGTGAGGGTCTAAGTTCATCATCCTCAAAGGGCCCCAAATTCTGCAAATGTTTGACTTTTATGGATCAAACAACAGCTTGAAGCATCTGGTTCATCGCTACCTGGGTAGTTAACCAGTCTAATGCTGGCAAAAACCACAGACTGTTGGAAAAACATGGAGTTTCTGAATGGATGTTTGGATAATTGACATTGTGGTGGTAGTTAACTCATGCCAGAAAATCCAAGTCTGGGCAAGGGGGTGCTAGATGGAGGGAGGGTGAAACAAGTAAGCAACCAAGCAACGTTCGCTACAAGCTTTTTGCAACTATATTGGGGAAAATGTTGTAACGATACATCAAATTAAAATCTGAACAAAGCCTCATTCAGAGTGATGAACCCGCAGAGAATTATCATCTGAATCTGCAGCTCCGCGCACCTTTACACAGCTTTATAGTGAGTTTCAGGTTACTGTTTAGAGCTGTCTGACTGCAACTTTACTGTTTTAGTTCACTCTCTCCTTTTCAGCAAAACTATAAAAACTATAAAAATCCACTGTATGCTGCTCAGCACAAAATGGAAAGGAAAGGAAAGGAAAGGAAAGGGCACTTTTAGTGACTAGGAGGTGAACATAGTGGAGCATTTAACAGCTAAAGAGCCAGATATTTCCCTCAGGGGTCGGTAAAGACAAAAGAAAGAAGAGAGTAAAAGAGAGTGAATATTACATTTTTTAGGTGTTTCAGAAACACATTTTCAAATGAATGATAATGTTGCTCTGTAACTGCTGGATGTGTAAATAAATGTTCACTCGAACATCTTCAATAAATATGCTATTTTGGGTTCATGGTTTGTTTCTGCTGCCCCTAAGTGGCCAAAAAAAGTTATTGTGGGTTAAGTTTTAGTCGGTCAGTCCATCACTTTGTTCCAGAATAAAATATCTCAACATCTCCTAGATGGATCACCTTGACATTTTCATAGCTGCCAGAGAAGTAAGTTACTTCACAGTTTTTTCCTCCACCGCACCAGCAGGTTCAAGTTTTTCCTTTATCCAGTGAAATATCTTAACATCTACTGGATGCATTGCCACAACGTTTTGTAGACATTTGTGCCTCCAGCTAATATATGACTGACTTTGGTGATCCTTTGACCTTCTTGTAGCACCATCCTGATGTTGACTTGTGGTTTTGACTAAAATCAGAGGGAGTTCTGTCTATAGGTGATATTCTTGTACTAAATTGAATTACTGACAGGCTCATTGGACATCGCCAAAAGAGAAATTTTCCCAAAATATAGGAATGTTTCTTTAACTGATCTTGCTGCTTTTTGGCCTTCAAGAGGTAGTTTATGGAGATGGCAATGTATTTGTTAGCATGACAAGGCAAACAGCTGCTTTCATTTCGGCCGCATACTTTCCCTTTTCTCAAAAGTCAAGATGTTTTGCTCTTTGTCAGCACCAAAGTTCATCAGAATTGATCTCTACGTGACAGCACGTTGTGCACTCAGACTCCATGAGCAATTCACATTGAATAGAATCTATTTCTGTCATGAACTTTTGTCTAAATGTAAGTGTTGCCAAGCTGCTGTGTTGTGTTGGTCAGCTCTTAGTGTGAATGTGTCCAAATTTAAAGCTCAGTTTTTGCTGAAAAAGAAGTTTAACTCACCTGCCACACATTAAATGAAGATTAAAAACCACATTATTACACACACACACATAAACAAAACCGTGCATCTGCAACAGTGAGCACTACTTTAACTCAAAGATCTTCCCCGCGATACACAACCGACATTACAAAGGGTTCATTAAGGTAAAGTAATTAGGGAAGCGTGTGTGCAGTCGTCACAGTCTCGCTAAATAAAAAGAACCCTCCTGCGAGTTTGGAAGGTCTTCAAGAGTCTCCAGCAGAGAAACTGAAGAGTTTGCTCCTTCCCCCTTTTTTTTGCCTTAGTCGGAGATTCATGTGAAATCAATTGGCGGTTTGTGTGCAACAAAAGGAGTGTGCTCATTAGTGAAGCACACACACTTTGGTCATTTGTCTTCTATTCACTGGGTGGCCGGAGGGCACTTTAAATTCCCATCGTTTCCTAGGCAGATATGCCTGCTCAGCCCATCCAAGATCCTTTGCTAAGTGTGTGTGAGAGAGAGAGAAAGAGAAAGAGAGAGAGAGATCCACCTGCCTCGGCATATTTGTGCTAATGTGCAGCAGCTGTTAGCTTATGCCCCTACAACTCATAAGATGCCAATTATCTATGCCAATTAAATTTCTGCTCTGATTTGGTTAAATTTACCATGCTTAATGTGTAAACACTACAGGTGTATCATTAGACCTATTTCACAGCCATTCTTGCCAGAGGGCTGCCCTTCATAACCTCTCACTCTGAATGGAGGTTGAGTCTCTGTTGTGTTCTGTCGGTCGCTCATAGGATCATCCAGCCACATCACATCTTTGGTTTTAGGTCAGTGTGTGTGTTAACGGCTGACACGGTGGATCACGGTGACATTGTCTGACGGGGTTGAGAAGCATCAATCACACAGGCTGGAAACAAAAATCACAGGTTAGCCAGACTTATCTGTCGTCAACATCCATCAGAGTTTATAGACTGACTCTGTACACGAACAGGGTTTTCCCGTGTAATGTTACCGACACTACAGGTGTGCTCACCTTCAGTTTTCATCTGGATAAACTGCTCTGATGTGCAGTTAACAAAACAGGGACTCATTTTTATGTCAAATACTTTTTATTTATTTAATTATCATGAAAGGATTGAAAGTGAAATTCTCAGGAAAGAATACAGAATAACTCTGAGTGTGAACAGCTTCCCACCACCTATGTGCCGTGTCATGTTCGTGTCGCGTGCATCTCGGCAGTTATACATCCTGTAAAGTGTCAGCAACAGGTTGTTTTAACCAAAGGAAGAATATAGTGAATCAAATCTGAGGAAAAATATGGAAGAATTACAAATCCAGGAGGAAACAAGAGAGAGGGCAATTAAAAATGTGAGTCTCCCAGGAAAGGGGAGGGTCTGGAAGTAAGATCGGGAAACATAGGAGGGTTGGTAAGTGTGGTTGTTATGCCAGTGCACGGAAAAACGTGATGCCTTTATAGAGTAACAGTTCCAAACCCTTTTATGTAGTTCAAACTATGTGGTCCTGCATAACATTTTCTCCACTGGAAGGCCACGTTGGGCCTCAGTCCAGGGAACTGGTGGTTTTCTTTAGCAGGAGAAAATACAGTTGTAGTTCCTGAATTCAGCTGCTGTCGCTGACAAGTCAGTTACCAGTGTCTTAGGAAAAAGCTGTAACAACAAACCTCTTTTATCTGGAAATTTTCTAAAGCAGAATGAACCTCTACAAGCTCTTGACTCCTTTATATTCAGGCTGGAGTCGTTCTCAGTTCCATCTGTGGTACGCCAGCCTCTTTTCATATTTTCCCTCAAAGCCAGAGGAACAGTTGTCATATACCGTATTGCATTTTTCTGTATAGAGCGGTCCGATCTGATACCATCAAACTGCCTAATTCCTTCCAGTGCACACATCCAACACAAAGCTGGCTTCGTTGTTGAGGACTAGTAATTGATATCCAAACTCTTGCTGCAACAAATCATGCACAGACAGCTTCTTGGACCGGAGTGCATAATGTGATTTTCATCATATTCATCCTGAAAACACAGCATGAAAAGACAAAACAATGCAGACAAAAATCAGTGTGGAGGGAGCTGTGATCACCCGCTGATGTCTCAATATATACTGTTCATTTTATTGACTAAGGCGAGGCACCTACTTTCATTGGAGAGCGGCTGTGCTAAATAACACGTATTAAGTTGGACCAAATGGTTAAAGCTGCAGTTAAACATTTTAATTTGTTTCGGTTTCACAGTTTTCACATACAGTAAATAAAATACAGAAACTCTTGAGTACAATGTATCGATACATTTACATAAAATGTCAAATCAATCAACACATAATAAAATACGTAGACTGTATCTGAGCCAGGGCACAAAGAGAGCAGACTTTTCTTTTAATCATTTATGAGGCTGGCTGCCCTTCAACAAGCTCCCCCTGCCTGGTAAACACACTCACTCTCTCTCACACACACACTCGCACACACTCCACAATTAGAGCCAATTATGTCCTAATCAATGAAGGAGATTCACATTCTCCAATGAAAATCTGATAACAGCTTTAACAGGCAGGGAGGTCAACCTGTACCCTCTTTATTCATCTCCATTAATGGGGAAAAGAAGGACAGCTTTAAGGGTTTGAAAACCGAGAGAGAAACACAAAAAGACAATAATGAATGAAGTGTGTCCATCGAAAATAAATCCAGTGCAAACTGGGCTTGAGAGTTGATAAAATGGTCCACCACTTCAGCAACTGTTGGATGGATTGCCATGAAATTTGGGACCAACTTCGTTTGCCAATACTTTGGTTTACGACCAAATACCTGCAACATTAATTACATTGGCATTGTACTTAATTATGCCCCTACATCTCATACTGTACAGCAGTAATCTTTATAAAGAGATATTTGCATATTAATGCAGAATCTGTAGGTATACATATCCATGCATATCCACTTACTTGTCCCCAGCAGCTAAGTCATCGTCCGACAATAGCTAATAGGTTCCCAGATTGGTCCAGCAGTTACTGTTCGCTGTCTAATAGTTGGGTGCAGTGAGACTTCTCGACTTCACAGTGAATTTGGCAGGTTTACCATGCCTGTACAGAGACCAGAACTTGTGCTCATCGACTTATGAGCAAATGGATACACTATTTGTTTGTCAAGAAATAGTTCCAGAACGTTAACTCCATCCGTAAACCATCAGTTGTTGTTTTCACATTTCATTCTTTATTGAGTCAAACAAATGTGGCACATCACATAAGTCAGTGTGCTGTAGAGAACAGTCTAGCTTTTTCTAGTCTTTATGCTACATCCTGATTCTAGCTCTAGTTAACACACAGACATGAGACGGATTCTCAAACGACGGAAGACGTTTGTTCCCTGCTTGCAGAGTTGCTCCAGCCTGTGATTGCTTATTCAGTTCCACACTTACACCTGCTTTAAACTGAACTGAGTTTAGGATGTGTCGGCTTATTTCAGCAGTTGCTAAACCTGTTTGTTGATTGCTTTGTCAACAGCAATTATTTTTACCCATTAAAAAGATTAATGGCATCGATTAGACTTACCTCTGTGCTTTTAAAATATTCTCAATCAACACAACTTCTGAGCGTGGTAGTTGTCTTCTACGGGCTTCAGAGTTTCTCAGTGCGTGTCCTCTGTGTTGTCTGACCCTTGTTACCTCACCTGAGGACACAGAGTCGGTCCAGCTTTAGGAGATCCGACAGGCATTTATCTGACACTAACAAGGCCTGTATTTATCCGGCCGCTGATATGAACCATTGGACAGTCAATGGCCGTGTAAGGTCAAGGGAGTGGAGTGATTAGAGGGACTTTGGAACGCATTAACAAAGTCTCATGACTGACAACTAGCCGCCTTGTCGACATCCATCACCGCTCTTGAGCTGGCCTCGTCATCGCAGGAAGACGAAAGCGGCTTTATTTATGTGAGGAGTAACACATGCCCTTCCTGTCTGTGCCTCAGGTGTGACGAGTGCCGGCTCTGCTATCACTTTGGGTGTCTGGACCCCCCGCTGAAGAAATCCCCCAAGCAGACAGGATATGGCTGGATCTGCCAGGAGTGTGACACATCCTCCTCCAAGGTGAGTGTTTACTATATCTGTCTGCGCATGAAAGCAACGGGGAGGGAGATTCAGTTGCGGTAGGGGTGACCAGCTATGACATCTCCCATCATTTTGGGTGTTTCTTTTGACTTGTTACCAAAAAGACAATTTAAATTGAGTTTTTCTGCAGTGATAGTCGCTTAGATATGAACAAAATGTGGATAGCTCCATTTTCATGACTTTAGCCAACTAGATTTGTATCAATATTGGATTTCATCTGTATACGGCTGCCAATGATGGTGGTTTTGCCATTTTGCCACTGGTTTGTTGGTACATCTGTAGTTCTTCTTCGCCAAACGGGGAGGTATCATACCAGACATGAATCTCTGAATCTCTGAATGGAAATGATAACTTGGAGATAGACATGGATGCTTTTTCACTCTTGGCTACTAATCACTACAGGCTGAAAGATACAAACCGATCAAGACATTACAAATTGCAGGAGAGTGTACTAAGTTCTGGTCATAGAGTTCACGTAAAATCACTGTACGACATAATGGGTTCTTCAAATGTTGTAGAGACAGAACATTAGTCAAACGGTGTTGGGACCAGAGATTAAATTGGGCCGGAGCCCTCCGGAGCTCAGCTCTGCCTCCTTACCTCGGCAGTACAGCCAGCAGGAGCTCAGCTCCCTCTGCTTCGGTGTTTATAATAATCATGGACGTAGCTACCATTATAGGACTTTTTAAAATCATTAGTTTTGACCTCCCCTCTTTTACCATGTCAAATATCAGTAGGCTACATCAGTCTGTTCACTCATCGCTGTTTCCAGAGCGCTGTGTCAGAGTTTCATTATTGAATCCGCTTCTAAGTCCTATTTGGAAAGCTGTGAATTAATTGTAATGACTGGCGACTGCTCATATTTGGTTTGATGTTGTGACGTGTAAGAAAGTTTAGCAAACAACTGATTTGATTGATGTCGATTTATGATGTGAGATGTAATTAACTATGTGAATTTATGGTGTGAGATGTAAATAAGTAATGCAAAATAATAGTGTAAATTGATAGGATGTAAATACGTATTGTTAATATGTGAATTGATGGTGCATATTGTGAATAAGTTTTACAAATTGCAGTGTAGATTGATGGTGAAATGTAGGCTAAATAAGTTACCCAATATGTGAATTGATGTGAGATATAAACAAATAGGTTATACATTGATAAAATATGTCTAAGTGCGAGGTAAATACTAATGTTTTGAGAGATATTGACCACTGTGAGTGAAGAAGGGCTCCTCCTCCTTACAAAAGCCAATTTAACCACTGGTTGGGACCACAGGGTATGTGTATGTTAAGTTACTGATGTGTTTCTGTCCGGTTCACTGGGTTGATCTGTACTGATCTCACTGGTGCTGATCGAGCACACACACATACACGTGTTCAATTTAAAATTTTCACTGTGAGGCCAGAGCGTACATAATATGGCTTATTTTCACTCGGTTAACGGTAACCCGTGGGCCACTATTTTATTCTATCTTTGAGCCATATTTTGATGATCAGATTCTTTGTTTCGTCTTTACTAGCACACGTGACATGATGCACGTCGCCGTCTTCCCACTCACTGACAGCTGTGTTGGTAATGCGCCAAAAAAACGTAGCAACGTGCCAGCAAAAGAAGACTGTGGGCATGAAAAAACATCCCACGAATCTACAGTGTAAATATTTTATTAGGATGAAAATACATGCAACACATTTGTTGGATACACATTTCGCGTTCTGGTGAGCAACGCTGAATGCAAATGAAACGATGTTTGTTTACAGGAGGACTCCAGCGGGAGTTTTCCTGTGAACTGACGTCCCTACACGACTATTTCTTGTTGTTTGCCTTGTTTTTATTAAATTATATTGCAATAAAGGTTAACATTTGGCTGCCTCTCAACCTAATTGATGGATGTGTCCGCATTTCCATTTCTCTACAAACCAGTGTCCTGCTAGGCTCCATCTAGGAGGAAAATGGGGGCTGATTGATGCTGCCGCAGAGGGAAGTGAATTCTAAAAGCCACGGTGAAAATGCTGAATCACAGGAATTAAACATTCAATTATCAAGAAAACCTAAATGTAAAAACTCTCTTTTAATGTCAAGTGGTCCCCCATAAGAATCAGATTTGTTGTACAATGCACCTTTGGTATGTATTTGAAGTGTAACTTATTTTACTGATTAATTTACTCTAATTTTAGCTGACCCAATGCTCTGATCTATGCTCTTTGGCAAAACTATTTTTGAAACGAATGAAGCACACAGCTGAATATGAGCATTAGCCCAGGCAGCAGGTTTCACTATCAGATGTGAACATCTGTCTTCTTATGTCCATAAAGGGATTTAGGGTTAGTTCCAGTCCATTGAGGTTTCACTCTAACTTTTAACGAACCTCAGCGTAGTTCTGGTCTCTCTTAGTTTCAGTTCATGACTAGAATTCACTGCAGTGGCTTTATTATACATATTTATCATCCAAATCTGGTTCTAGTGTTTCTTGCAACAGCAAGTTATTCTGTCCTCAAGCCAAAAACAAATTAGTGAAAAAATCCTTGACATCGCCTCGTACTTTGCCTCGATCTGAGCGACTCCCCACAGGACAAAAGTCAACCCACATGGTCATCCAGATCTCATTATACCTCGGTTTGAAAATCTTCAAGTGATTGATGAAGTCAAACAGAGACTTTGGATTTTTGTGCCCTCAGTGGTCCAAAGAAGTTACTGTAGAAGACAGAGTACGCCGCTACCTCCCCTTCACTGACCCAACCCAAAAAGCAAAGTTTAGACTGCAGCAGTTTTGACCAGCATTGTCTCGTTTTCTACAAAAAGCTTCATCAGAATCAATAAAAGAAATAAAAGGCAGCTTGTTCTGAAATCAGTGGTGTCTCTAGGCTTATATGTGTCAAAATGGGGTTTGATATGTAAGCAGTAACAGCTTTCAACAGCAGTAGTTGAAGCACATTTACAACACAGTTTGTAAATGTGCTTACTGGCAGGCTGTAGAAACAGTAGAGCACCCCAGAGGACCAGCAGGTCCTGTTTAATCAGCCCTGGCTAGAACATACCAATATTCTGATGTATGTTCGAGTAATATGATGATGACACAAAGCCTGATAATTAAGAAATGTGTCTTGTTTCCAGTGTTACATATAGACACTTTGACTGAAAGTCTGCTACCCCTCGGGGCCTGTAATGTTCAAAGCACTCCACAGTAAATGGACTGTACTTGTAGAGCCTTTCTAGTCTTTCAAACACTACATATCACATTCACCTATTCGTACATTGAATGCACTGGCTGCCATGCAAGGTCCCAAATGCTCATCAGTTTGGGAGCTAATCAGACTGTTTCAAAGTTTCAATCATTGGCCAATTTGGGGTTCAGTATCCTGCCCAAGGACGCCGGGGATCGAACTACCGATCATCTGATTAGTGGACGACCCGCTCTGCTTCCCAAGCCACAGCTCAGTTAATTGATGTCTTAGGGCCTTAAATTGTACAGTTTTTTATTCTGAGAACGAAAATCAAAGTTAGGGATTTACAACATGGATTTTTTTTTTCTCCCAGCTGATACGATAACCAGTAATTAACCGCTTCTCATGGCCGATACCGATAAGATAACCAATAATTTCACACTTCACTACTAAAATAAGTTGATAACTTGTATTTTATGCACACCTGAGCGTAAGAAAGTTAAAATGTAGGGGGCAAAGATGGATACTTTAATATCTGAATCAGATTGAACTGAAGAAAAAGAGGAAGAGACTATAACACCATATCACTTCAAAATAAATTGTTATTGTTATAGACCAATAATTCATCATCATAATAATAATTAAATAATAATAATAATAATAGACAATTGCTTAGATAGAAGAACCAATCAATCGTCAGATGAAACACTGTCTACACTGTGTTTTCCCCTTTAATCATTGATTATATTCTACTTTTTATTTTATACTTTTATTCTAGTAAAGACAGTGAGTGAGCATGAAGCCGGCCTCTGTGGTTTTCCCCTTTAACTCCTACGTTCTTAGCCTTTCGTATCTCGTTCCCTCTGGAGTATCTTGTCCCTATGAAGTTGCTGCCATCCTCATCCTCCTCGTTCTCCTCCTCCTCGTCCTCACTCCTACTTGTTAACATCAAATGAGAGAACCTCTGGGCTTTGGCTCTCTCTGGCCTTGAGCAGGTCGACAATTCCACTGGTGACAGAAGAATGAAACGCGTTGATGTGACAAATTAGCGATTTTCTTCTCTATTCCTTTAACAGGCAGAGATCACTCGTGTTCAATAGCCGCTCGAAGCATTTTGTTTATGCTCATAGATGTACATAAAGTGTGCATAGTTTCTGATTCTGAAGCATTTCCACTATTCGATTCGAGTTCATCTGGCACATTGAAGAGGCATGTTTAAGCAACAAATGGATGAAAGAAGCCGACACGTGTACGCCATTTCTTATATTGCAGGGTCTACATTTTGAGAGGCGGTTAAGAATGTGACATTTTTGAGAAAGCATGGTGTACAGACCTTTTAAGGCGCAAAGGTGCAGAGTGTCTCAGTAATAGCAAGTGTGGGGAGATAATTGACTCCACTAAGGGCATCTAAAAAGCACTCTGAGATGAGAGCTGTATTTAAGGAAAGTTTTATTATCTGCTTTTAAATGCCAAGCCGTGCGCCGTTTCTGCCTGTGGGGGGAGAATGCTTCTTAAATGCCAGCATTAAGTGCAGAATATTACCTGATCGCTGTGGCTGAGATTCAGCTGCTGGCAGAGATAGCTTACGGTCAACTCCTCTGTCTGACAGTCTGCTGCTGCAAAAGGAAAAAAAAAGAAAAAAGGTACAGGAAGTGATTTTTCAAAGCTCCCTGCAGCCACTGCTCTTATCTGAGAAGAAGATGTATGACATCTGAAGAAAGAGGTAGGCAGGAAACAGCACGGAGTATCTTACAGTATGTGATGCCCACCGCAGTTTTTGGTTAAATGTCTTGTTTGAAAGCCAGCCTGTTTGCCGCACGAGCTCCCAGAGTTTCGCTCGGAATAAGTGAAACACCAACCGGATACCGTTTGCCCTGAGTTTCAGACGTCTCTGTCATACGTGTTGTGTCTGTCCACATCTGAAGACAAAGTGTTAATACCTGTTTCCAGATGGCCACACACATAGGTGGGACGATAAGCCCGCTGTCAGGAAGAGAGGCGAGATGCAATAAATCATACAAATGGAGATAACAGCTCGCCAGTTGTGGGCGATGAAAAAATCCTCAGTAACTGTAACTTCAGATCACAATACCAATATGTATCAAGTCAAATGAGGGAATTCCTAACAGACTAAAAGCAAGACATGTTTGTTTTTGGTTTATCCAACATACAGCAATAAATGCCTGACAATTCAAAGCACCTCGTGACATTGATGCAAGATAAACAGTGTACTGTACAGCCACTCTGTACAGCCGGACTGTGCCTCCATGAAAAGCATTTATAGTGTTGCACCCTAAACCTAAACCTAACCCACTATGAAAGAGAAAGCCACTTTTTGTTGTTATCGTGAGCCTAGGCCTGATGAAGACCCACTAAAGGGTCGAAACGTTGCTGCTTTTGATTTACTTTTATTTGGAAAATTTCATTTAATTGGATTTATAATGAAGATTTTGTGGATAAAAGACAAAAGGCTGCAGGGAAAGGATTTATTGATCTTCCCCATAACTATGGGATATTTTTGATGGAGAAGATTGGACCACGGTGCGCTATGGACGAAGGCACCAATGATCCTGAAACTGCAACCAGGGTGGCAAGAACAACTGGTGGAAGCACCGCGCACCTCCTGACCTCAGTTGCCTTTCCCTAACCCACACCTTCGGATTGGTTGGTCAATCGCTGCGTAAAGTGGTTTGACAGATTGTCAGATTTGCCACGATGACTATCACCACGTGGCCATTTATATATGTTTCTATTGCCCTTTGCAGCTGCACCCAACTCATCAAAGCTTGTGGCCATTTTTGTGTCAGTTTCTCGGTCACTATCTTTGATGGATGTAGCTCAGTAGCTAGCTATAGGTAGGATGTTGACACCCCCGTTCTAAATCCGGCTACACAAAGTGCTGATTGTGTCTCCAACCAGGGAAACAGCCGTCACTGAACACCAGATGTATTTGAATCACTGGACAAATCAGAGGTTTGGGTGGTGATTCAGATGTCTAGAACCAGGCTATTAACAACCCGGCACATTGCAGATGCATCCCGGGCAAATTGTAAGAAATTGTTCTGTCATGTATTTAGTTTTTGGACTACCTTAGCGGGATTGGATTTTAGCAAACTTATGAATCTTGTTTGTGATCCTCGAGTCATTTTTATTTTGGCTGTGTGACTAAACCAAATACAAATGTACAACAAAGTTTTCTGCTATAGTTCCTGCCAAGGAAAAACAAACCCGAAGACACAAGTGCTTTTGTTCCTGCCAGTGCATGTCTGGGAGCTCCTGATTAATAACAAAATATCTTTTTGATGATGTTTTGTCTCTGTGATTTGCTCGTATTGTTGAGATGTTTGTGGAGCCGCAGTCATTACAGAAGAGCTGCCGGTTTACAGTGTTGCAGGAAAATGCGGGCGCTGAGCGTCGGCGTCGTCGCGGACATGTTTCTGTTGTGCAAAGGGGCAATAAAAGGCTTTATTAGACAGGCTTGAGTTCATTATAGACGCTGTGTTTCTCTCAGCCTGCTCGGCTTAGATAAACCTCGCTCTGACCAAGGCCACATCCCTCCCGCTGTCGCCCGGGGCCCTCACTGAATTGATTTCAGTAATAAAGTGACAGTCTTGCCGTAATATATGGATGGCCTTTAATTCAAGCCTGTTACCCCGTGCCAAGGGGTGCTTGTTTAAGGCTTTATTTACACCCTTGCAGCGTTGCCTAGCATGCTGGGCTCCACGGTGAATCAGACCAGAAGGACTTGGATGAAAGATTTGAAATGCCAAAAGCTCTTAAAGTTAGCTCAAGCAGTGTTTAAAGTACTCAGCTGTAAACTTGTGTGGGATGCACCACTTTAGCTGCACTCAGACTCGTTTGTCATCAAAAGGACTGCAACTGTTGAAATTACAGTGCGTAAAAAAGTTGAATTTTCTTCCCTTCCTCCTCAGCCATAAGCCTACTCCTACTCAGCAAACAGTTTGTATTTGAAGTCGTGTTCAGCAGCTCTGCGTGTATGTGTATATATGTGACGGTTAAAGATGGAGGGTGGACGTGCGAGTGTTTGTAGTTTTTGATGGTTTGTAGCAGCTGACGTTCGTTTCGGTGTCATTCCCGATTACCTTTACAAGCCGCGCCATCAATCAGAAGCTTCATCGCTTGACCTGGGAAAGGCTGTAATTAAGTTAGCCTAATTAACTTAATGAAGTGTCACACTTGGCTGACTTCACTATATCGGGTAAATTGAAAGAAAAATAGGCATCATTACTCATCAGATGTTCTGGTATTTAGAGTGAGGCAGAGGGAATGCTTTTTTTATTTTATTTTGAGCAACTTCTCACCCAGTGGGCGTCTATCTAAGTGGAAAAATGTAACCTCTAGCCTGTTTTTATTTTCCTCAATGAGGCATTTTTTATTAGCGGTCTGATTGGTTTAATCGGTATCATTGGTGCATTTATTTGTTGCTCTCATTCTCTTATCTGTATTCAAGTTTAATCTTAACGCCGTAAGGACTGCGCAATCAATAAGCCCAACAGTCGAGGCTTTTACTCAAGCGTATGAGGTGCTTAAAGCATGATAACCTCATCAATGATGGTTGTCTCCTAGACGTGGCCAAAGTTTAACCACAGTTTAATGTGATTTAAAGGCAAGCAGTGGCAGCTAAACACCAGCCCGGGCTAGCTAAAGTAGCCTGCAGGGAGCACAGGACATGGTCAAGGGTGGCCAGGCGGGACGGCAAAGACGAAGAGAAAATCAATGGCTAGGAGTCACCTCAATCACTTTAACTAGGCGCTACAGACGTCCATGCCCCCTCTCAGGGGCCAATTTGTGGAGTAAACAGCAGTGTGTGATTGCTGTCGGGATCCCCAGTGGCCTCAGCAGTCCATTTCTCTGGACCTGGCTCATTCTAATAACCCTCTTAGCGGAGAGCGTACATGAGGCCCCTTTTCGGACCACCTCAGTATTTTATGGCCATAAACAGTGTAGCAGACACTGAGCAGCAGCCAACTACCAAGCCTTCGTTAAGATAACATTCCCACAAGTCCCGGGCTGCTGCTGCGTGGGCAAAAAGCATGCAATATTTTAATGGCATCCTGGATAGAGACACAACAATTTCCACCGATAAATATACATAACGAACTTTAGTTCAGCATTTCTTTCTGTCAACCCCACCGTGCGGTTATAATATAAAGCCACTTTGGCCTTGGCTTGTTTTGATGTACGTTCTTATGGAACGGTGTAATTGCTGTCACGCACACACCCAAAACCTTCAAGTTCACTTCGGTCCAACTTTGCTTCCACGTTTGCACTTCAGCTGATGTACTGCCACTCAGAGTTCAAAAGGTTTTGAGTCGGTAAAGGCTCAACTTTACTCACTGGCAGTGTTGTAGTAGTCAAGATTGTTCTCAAGACCATTTTTTAATGGTCTTCTCTTGGAATCAACTGTATTTTTTACGCGGTATCGGACGAAGAGCACTCTGGATTTCATTAATTACAGCAGTATGTAAATTCTGCCATGGAGCGCTTCACCCAAAGACGTTTGGAAATGTTGTATACCGTCTGGTCTTGACTCAGTCTTGCTCTACTTTGTTCTTGGTCTCGACTTGGTCTCAAACCCTCATAGTCTTGGTCTTGTCTTGGTCTAGATACACTCTAGTCTTGGTCATGACCTGGTCTTGTTTAGGTAGTATTAACTACAACACTGTGAGCTGGTGTCATGTGTACAACAATACATGTACACATCTATGGACATGATAACCAATGAGTGTAGGAGAGACACCAGTGCCCAAATGCAGACAAACAGACTGAGGAAAATTCAATTCAATTCAATTCAAATTTATTTATATAGCGCCATATCATAAGAAAAGTTATCTCATGACACTTTTCATACAGAGCAGGTCTAGACCGTACTCTTTAAAATATTATTTACAGAGACTCAACAGTTCCACCATGAGCAAGCACTTGGCGACAGTGGCGAGGAAAAACTGCCTTTTAACAGGCAGAAACCTCGGGCAGAACCAGGCTCATTGGCAGACGGTCATCCACCGCGACCGGTTGAGTTAGATAGAGAGAGGCAGATAGAAAGAGACGGGTAGGATAGATACATAAATAGAAAATGATACAAACAACCAGAAGGAACACGTCCTCATTTTGAAACATCTGAAAAAGAAAGAAAGACAAAATTAATGAGGCTGGAAGAGACGAAACAAAATACAAGTTAGCAAAAAAACATTCTATACAAATCTTATACAATGAGTATAAGTTAGCAAACCTGACTTAAAACATCTGAAAAAGAAAGAGACAAAATTAATGAGGCTGGAAGACACATAACAAAATACAAGTTAGCAAAAAACATATAGTACAAATCTTATGCAATGAGTACAAGTTATCAAACCTCACTTAAAACATCTGAAAAAGAAAGAGACAAAATTAATGAGGCTGGAAGAGACAAAACAAAATACAAGTTAGTAAAAACATTCTGTACAAATCTTATGCAATGAGTAGAAGTTATCAAACCTGACTTAAAACATCTGAAAAAGAAAAAGACAAAATTAATGAGGCTGGAAGAGACATAACAAAATACAAGTTAGCAAAAAACATATAGTACAAATCTTATGCAATGAGTATAAGTTTTCAAACCTGACTTAAAACATCTGAAAAAGAAAAAGACAAAATTAATGAGGCTGGAAGAGACAAAACAAAATACAAGTTAGCAAAAAACATATAGTACAAATCTTATGCAGTGAGTATAAGTTATCAAACCTGACTTAAAACATCTGAAAAAGAAAGAAAGACAAAATTAATGAGGCTGGAAGAGACAAAACAAAATACAAGTTAGCAAATAACAGTACAAATATTATGCAATGAGTATAAGTTAGCAAACCTCACTTAAAACATCTGAAAAAGAAAGAAAGACAAAATAATGAGGCTGGAAGACACATAACAAAATACAAGTTAGCAAAAAACATTCTGTACAAATCTTATGCAATGAATATAAGTTATCAAACCTGACTTAAAACATCTGAAAAAGAAAGACAAAATTAATGAGGCTGGAAGAGACATAACAAAATACAAGTCTACAAACATTATGCAATGAGTAGAAGTTAGCAAAAAAATTATCAAGAACACCTGAGAAATCTACCCAAACTTGAAGACTTTGATACAAAAGTGAAAATCATTAATTTGCCCTAGCTATGTTACAAAACCTTTGAATCTACCTATTTGGATTAAAATCTTATGTTCTTAACGATTTGATTACATGACAACATGTCAGAATACAGAATAAAACCCGATTTGATTACATGACAACATGTCAGAATACAGAATAAAACCCACAATATTCCTCAAATAAACCACAAGTTCACAAAACATGTTAGTCAAATATGCTGCGATGGGTAGAAATGATCAAGTGTCAGTGTACACTAGCAGAACACTTGAAAAATCTACCCAAACTCGCAGGCCTTGGTACAAAAGTGAAAACCATTATTTACCTTAGGTATGTTGAAACACAGTTTGAAATGGTTGAATCTTTGGAGGCTGATTAAAATGAAATGCTTCTTTGGTTGAGAACAAGGAAAATATCAACCTTATTCTTTCAATGATCCACGAGTTCGCAAAAAATGTCTACAAATGTTCGACGACGATGAGAAAACATCAAGTGTCAGCGTACGGAAGCAAAACACTTGAAAATAAAATAAAACCAAACAAAACGCATGATTGAGACACAGAACACAGAAACTGAGACAAACGACCAAACAAGTGAAGGAACACAGGTCCTCACTTAAAACATCTGAAAAAGAAAGAAAGACAAAATTAATGAGGCTGGAAGAGACAAAACAAAATACAAGTTAGCAAAAAACATAGTACAAATCTTATGCAATGAGTAGAAGTTAGCAAAAAAATTATCAAGAACACCTGAGAAATCTACCCAAACTTGAAGACTTTGGTACAAAAGTGAAAATCATTAACTTGCCCTAGCTATGTCATAAAACCTTTGAATCTACCTAGTTGGATTAAAATCTTATGTTCTTAGCGATGTGATTACATGACAACATGTAAGAATGCAAAATAAAACCCACAATATTCCTCAAATAAGCCACAAGTTCACAAAACATTTTGGTCAAATATGCTGCAGTAGGTAGAAATGATCAAGTGTCAGTGTACACTAGCAGAACATTTGAAAAATCTACCCAAACTTGCAGGCCTTGGTACAAAAGTGAAAACCATTATTTACCTTAGGTATGTTGAAACACAGTTTGAAATGGTTGAATCTTTGGAGGCTGATTAAAATGAAATGCTTCTTTGGTTGAGAACAAGGAAAATATCAACCTTATTCTTTCAATGATCCACGAGTTCGCAAAAAATGTCTACAAATGTTCGACGACGATGAGAAAACATCAAGTGTCAGCGTACGGAAGCAAAACACTTGAAAATAAAATAAAACCAAACAAAACGCATGATTGAGACACAGAACACAGAAACTGAGACAAACGACCAAACAAGTGAAGGAACACAGGTCCTCACTTAAAACATCTGAAAAAGAAAGAAAGACAAAATTAATGAGGCTGGAAGAGACAGAAAAAAATACAAGTTAGCAAAAAACATAGTACAAATATTATGCAATGAGTAGAAGTTAGCAAAAAAATTATCAAGAACACCTGAGAAATCTACCCAAACTTGAAGACTTTGGTACAAAAGTGAAAATCATTAATTTGCCCTAGCTATGTCAGAAAACCTTTGAATCTACCTATTTGGATTAAAATCTTATGTTCTTAGCGATGTGATTACATGACAACATGTAAGAATGCAAAATAAAACCCACAATATTCCTCAAATAAGCCACAAGTTCACAAAACATTTTGGTCAAATATGCTGCAGTAGGTAGAAATGATCAAGTGTCAGTGTACACTAGCAGAACATTTGAAAAATCTACCCAAACTTGCAGGCCTTGGTACAAAAGTGAAAACCATTATTTACCTTAGGTATGTTGAAACACAGTTTGAAATGGTTGAATCTTTGGAGGCTGATTAAAATGAAATGCTTCTTTGGTTGAGAACAAGGAAAATATCAACCTTATTCTTTCAATGATCCACGAGTTCGCAAAAAATGTCTACAAATGTTCGACGACGACGAGAAAACATCAAGTGTCAGCGTACGGAAGCAAAACACTTGAAAATAAAATAAAACCAAACAAAACGCATGATTGAGACACAGAACACAGAAACTGAGACAAACGACCAAACAAGTGAAGGAACACAGGTCCTCACTTAAAACATCTGAAAAAGAAAGAAAGACAAAATTAATGAGGCTGGAAGAGACAGAAAAAAATACAAGTTAGCAAAAAACATAGTACAAATCTTATGCAATGAGTAGAAGTTAGCAAAAAAATTATCAAGAACACCTGAGAAATCTACCCAAACTTGAAGACTTTGGTACAAAAGTGAAAATCATTAACTTGCCCTAGCTATGTCATAAAACCTTTGAATCTACCTAGTTGGATTAAAATCTTATGTTCTTAGCGATGTGATTACATGACAACATGTAAGAATGCAAAATAAAACCCACAATATTCCTCAAATAAGCCACAAGTTTGCAAAACATTTTGGTCAAATATGCTGCAGTAGGTAGAAATGATCAAGTGTCAGTGTACACTAGCAGAACACTTGAAAAATCTACCCAAACTTGCAGGCCTTGGTACAAAAGTGAAAACCATTATTTTACCTTAGGTATGTTGAAACACAGTTTGAAATGGTTGAATCTTTGGAGGCTGATTAAAATGAAATGCTTCTTTGGTTGAGAACAAGGAAAATATCAACCTTATTCTTTCAATGATCCACAAGTTCGCAAAAAATGTCTACAAATGTTCGACGACGACAAGAAAACGTCAAGTGTCAGCGTACGGAAGCAAAACACTTGAAAATAAAATAAAACCAAACAAAACGCATGATTGAGACACAGAACACATAAACTGAGACAAACGACCAGACAAGTGAAGGAACACAGGTCCTCACTTAAAACATCTGAAATAGAAAGAAAGACAAAATTAATGAGCGCATTATCAACAGTGTGACTGGTTGACTGACAGGTACATACCATTGCCGATGGCTTATTAGAGCACCCAGGCATCACTCGATCCACCTTAGGTCCCCCGATGATTCATGTTTTTGCTGATCCTCACCTTAGGTATGTTGAAAAAAAGTTTAAAATCCGTGAGTCAATACATAACCATGAAATCACCTACTCCTCTCAGCCCTCTGTCCAAACTGAGAGCAGACACTGATCAGCCTGTGATATATGCTTGCCTGATATTCCGGAACACGACACATCAAGGCTAAAAACATTCTTAATGGACATGAAAGGGCCTCTGCTCATTTGCATACAAGTTGCCATGGAGATTAATCTCCATGGCAACATGTATTCGAATTAAATTGTTTGTTTGTTGTTAGCAGTATGTGTAACTTTAGCCATTGCTCAACTTTTAAACTAAACCAAAGTCCAGATTTGTCCTAGGTGTTTTGGACAGGAGCATTCAAAGCTAAAGTGAAAACTAGCAGACATTGTGATCATGCTTTATATAACTATACTTTTGTTGCATTCATTGAGTATAAGAAATTATCTGGTGGTCTATGTGAGGGATAACGTACAGCCAGCAGAAAATTTTTGCAAAATAAAGCCTGACAGAGCCCAGCCAAACGGGTAGTTTTTCAATCGCAACGCGTCATATTCAACAAGATCATCTTCACATGACTGCAGCGCCACTGTTCTGTTAGAACAATCTATAACTAGAAAGTCAAAACTACAACTAAACTATTGGTGTAATCAAGATGACTATTTAAAAAATATTACCTGCTCATATCATATCAGCTTTCAACCTCACTTAGTCTGTAATAAATACTACATTATCCATCTCATCCAATTTAAACCCAGTCTATGTGTGCATGGTTACATTGAAGACATTTCCAACACGTTGCGATGCAAAAAAAATCAGGTCCTCCATGAAATAAACGTTTAACGTTCTATTCATATTCAGAATAAAAAAATGGCTACAAAAAGTCAGGTGTACTTATTGAATGAATTATGTAAAAATGAGCTCGGAAACATGACAAAACTACTAATATCGGACAAAGAAACAGCATAGACACACACATACGGTTGAAAAACTGTGTGGCTCCCCCGATTCTTAACTCCCTGCAGTTGTTCACCTGTGACTCACCTAAATAGGCTATATGTGACTACTGTGATTACCTTGCTATGTGATCAGGTGGGCAGGTGACATAGCAACAAAAACATCCACAACTTATCATAGTACATATCAAAATTGGCAACAAAATAATAGTGAGCCCTCCTACTGTATCATCTGTGTAGTTGAACTTTTTACACACTTCTGAACACACACAGAAGAAGAATTTCTTTAGATAAGTGGTACTGGTAACAGTTTCCTGGACCTCAACAATTTAATCTACAGTACTGTTTGGCAGACGTTACAGGGGCATGGCTGCACATATCACCAGACTGCAGAATGTTTTTTTTTTACCACCAAGCTATTGGATTTCCTAATTTATAGAGGATTGCTATCTGCAAAATATGCACTATCAAATGTTACGCCCCAGTCTAGGGGTGCCTAGAGCGTAACTTGAAGGGTCCCAAATCTTCTCCGAGTCCCAAGTAGCCACATACAACAAGTTTTTATATACAAAAGAAAATGACTTATTTACACAACTCGGATCAAACAACTATAACTAAAGGTATCAATTTTAAGGTGGACCACCACCAAAACAACAACCAAGGACATGTGGCTGGTTGCCAGAGGATGAGGAAGTGCTGGGTCTACCTGACGGCCATGATCTTGGCTAAAATGATCAAGAACACCTGAGAAATCTACCGAAACTTGAAGACTTTGGTACAAAAGTGAGAATCATTAACTTGCCCTAGCTATGTTAGAAAACCTTTGAATCTACCTAGTTGGATTAAAATTTTATGTTCTTAGCAATTTGATTACATGACAACATGTCAGAATATAGAATAAAACCCACAATATTACTTAAATAAACCACAAGTTTGCAAAACATTTTGGTCAAATATGCTGTGCTGGGTAGAAATGATCAAGTGTCAGTGTACACTAGCAGAACACTTGAAGAAATCTACCCAAACTTGCAGGCCTTGGTACAAAAGTGAAAACCATTATTTTACCTTAGGTATGTTGAAACACAGTTTGAAATGTTTGAATCCTTGGAGGTTGATTAAAATTAAATGCTTGTTTGGTTGAGAACAAGGAAAATATCAACAAGTTTGCAAAAAATGTGCAAATATGCTGGTAGTGAGTCAAATCCCCATAAACTGCCATATCAATGTGCCCATGTTCACAACCTGGCTCAGACAATGGTTTTGGTCTCTACAGCAACTTGAGGGGGGTGATTTTTTTGTTTTAACTGACCCCTTCAGATGATATTAATGCTTGAAGCGCATTATTAACAGTGTGACTGGTTGACTGACAGGTACATACCATTACCGATGGCTTATTAGAGCACCCAGGCATCACTCGATCCACCTTAGGTCCCCCGATGATTCATGTTTTTGTTGATCCTCACCTTAGGTATGTTGAAAAAAAGTTTAAAATCCGTGAGTCAATACATAACCATGAAAGCACCTACTCCTCTCAGCCCTCTGTCCAAACTGAGAGCAGACACTGATCAGCCTGTGATATATGCTTGCCTGATATTCCGGAACACGACACATCAAGGCTAAAAACATTCTTAATGGACATGAAAGGGCCTCTGCTCATTTGCATACAAGTTGCCATGGAGATTAATATCCATGGCAACATGTATGTATTCGAATTAAATTGTTTGTTTGTTGTTAGCAGTATGTGTAACTTTAGCCATTGCTCAACTTTTAAACTAAACCAAAGTCCAGATTTGTCCTAGGTGTTTTGGACAGGAGCATTCAAAGCTAAAGTGAAAACTAGCAGACATTGTGATCATGCTTTATATAACTATACTTTTGTTGCATTCATTGAGTATAAGAAATTATCTGGTGGTCTATGTGAGGGATAACGTACAGCCAGCAGAAAATTCTTGCAAAATAAAGCCTGACAGAGCCCAGCCAAACGGGTAGTTTTTCAATCGCAACGCGTCATATTCAACAAGATCATCTTCACATGACTGCAGCGCCACTGTTCTGTTAGAACAATCTATAACTAGAAAGTCAAAACTACAACTAAACCATTGGTGTAATCAAGACGACTATTTTAAAAATATTACCTGCTTATATCATATCAGCTTTCAACCTCACTTAGTCTGTAATAAATACTACGTTATCCATCTCATCCAATTTAAACCCAGTCTATGTGTGCATGGTTACATTGAAGACATTTCCAACACGTTGCGATGCAAAAAAAATCAGGTCCTCCATGAAATAAACGTTTAGTGTTTTATTCGGCCACGATCTCTCTTTATACATGAGGTGGTTTTCAGCTGCAGCCAATCACGGGCTAGGACTGGGAATCACTCCACCAATCGCCTCCTGGGGATGGCACATCTCTGTTTGCATATGAAATTGACACAAAACACAAGACACACCCAAGAATTAAACATACCCCGAAATGTTTGATTCCTATGGCTTTGAGTAACCCCTAGACAAAGTGTCTGCTATTACGTTTTCTGTACCTTTTTTGTGCTGGATCTGCAGATTGAAGTCCTGCAGAAGGAGAGACCAGCGCATGAGTTGCTGGTTGGAATTAAAAGATCACGCAAAGCAGGGTGATGCGAGGATAGGTGCACTACACAGTAAAGCCTTGGCGAGTCTCCTCCACAACTATGACTGCTGTTACTCTACCACAACTACTTTGTGTAATCCTTCTGTACACATTTGTCACTTTACTGTGCAAAAATGTTCAGTACCAGGACTGATACTTTTGTGCACTACCCCTGTATACACTTGTTACTTTTACTTTCAGTCCTCAATTTTCATATATTTAAATAGTGTAATATATTATATTGAAATAGTACATCCCTCTTCCTCTTTCGTTTTCATTTCACGAGACACTGCTGTCGTTCTCTCTTGGACATGTTGTGTTTTCCCCAGCCTTGTTCAGAAATAAATCAGAGCTACACGAGCGGTTTTCCCTCAGACCTTTTTATGAATCTCTGCTTTATTCTAAACGCTTTATACTGGAAACAGAGAGAAAGCAGCTCTCCTCTTCATCCCCCTCCTCCCTCGACTGTATATCCTCTTCCAGGAGGCAACTGTAGTTATCTGAC
Organism: Larimichthys crocea; assembly: GCF_000972845.2. Classification (NCBI taxonomy): domain Eukaryota; kingdom Metazoa; phylum Chordata; class Actinopteri; family Sciaenidae; genus Larimichthys; species Larimichthys crocea. Next base: position 6,480,102 of record NC_040023.1, on the reverse strand, counting down.
GAGGCAATAAAAAGAAAAACCTGCTCGTGAATTTTACCTCTGATTAAATTAGGTGTTGCCTGGTAACTTCACCTCGGTATCAGTCATGCCTCACTAAAATGGAAATACGTTTCTTGGAAAAAAATAAAAAAAATAAATGGACATTAAAGAATGCCCTTTGTAATAAATGAAATGGGGAATTGCAAATATGCGCAGTCATGAAATTTAATTGTGCACTCTGGTGACTGGTTTGTGGGTGCTGAGGTGAGGGAGAAGCGCTGAGGGCAGAGGTGGTTAAATGTAGCGCGTAACGCACTGCCTGAACAGGCTAATGAAGCTGCTGTTTATGACCCACTGCAATTGTGTCATCTCCTGAATGGCAACAAGATGACACAGGGAGCCACACACACACACACACACTTGATAATGTACTTCTATCTACCAAATGTGGTATTGTCTTTTTATTAATGTCTTAATGGTTTTTAGAGGAAAAAGGGAGACAATGTGCTCAACTGAGAATTCATGTCAAGTGCTGAGAAGAGGTCACATATCTGCAGAACAATACAGCAATCTGCAAGGACAGCAATACGCAAGATTAGAGTCACTTAGAAAGACTTTGTGATGTCAATAAAAGGAAATACATCAATTAAAGAAAGGGCACATAAAAACATATAGTCCCTGTTCGACATGCAGGCTTCAAAGTTTGGCTGATGTTAAATAAAGACATGATGAAATAAACTGCTAGCTGGCACAGTTAATTAATAATCACATGGAAACTCATTGACCTGTTACGTGGGAGGGATTAGTGGCCTGTGTTACATTTTAGTACATTACAGTATATAGCTCATGTACCGTACATGTCATCATTTAATAGTTTAGTCAGTTTTACAACAGTTCAATCAATGATGAACTAATAATAATCAATGAAAAAGCTCTGTACAAGAAGAATAACACACACTTACTTTGGATTTATTCTTGGCCTTAACTTGTATTAAAGACTTGACATAAAATATTTAACAAAATCACATAAAAGTGTCTTTAAATAATCAATTTTGGGAATCTAAGAAAATGAAGCATCATTATTTTAATCAGAAATATAATTATGAAATTAAAAAAAAGTACAATAAAACAGCAAATAAGGGAATAACATTCATAATAATGCATTACATCATGGTAACTGATTTCATTTATATATTTTCTATATTTCTTCTTTCATAACATTTTATTTGCTTCATTACTTTTGGATTTTTATATTTTTTGTAGTGGCCCATGTGTGAAAAGAAATAATATAAAATACCTTATTTAGTATTGTTTTGATATGAAGTTGTCTCCATGACACCTGAGCACACTGAAGAAGATCATCAGGTGTGGTAGTAAGAGTAGTAAGTGGACGTTGAGTCAAGAATAAACTCCTCATGAACCAATCGCTTAATCATTCATGAGCATTATATAGGAGTAATTAAACAGACTTTTAATTAACTAGGATGTTTACATCGGATTTGATTCATTACATGAATTCTAATTCACATTAAAGCTCGACGCTCGTGCTCTGACTGCGCCGTTATCTACGGAGCCCCGCAGTGGCCATGCTTTACATTCCTGCTTCGTTTCGTGAGCACGAGATACATTTCGTTTTTTTTCTCGCAGCTGGAGGGAGGATGTGACAGCCGAAGAGGGGGAAGCTACAGCTCCCAATCCACTGTATCAGCACCGCCATCGGCTGCTTGTCTCACCAACCAACCAACCAACCATCCTTAATACAGCCTCCATGCTCAAACTGCTCGTAGTCTTGAGAATTAACGTTCCCCATTACTCAACACGAGGGTGGCCTGTTGTGCCGGCTCTCTGTGTGTATATATATATATATATTTATCTTGTGCTCACAAATTAATCAAAACGTGGGGTCGACTTGTGCACACGCAGCTCTATATAGTAAAACATAGCCTCTATGTTTGTTTTCTCTCCATGGCGACTGCAGGGCTTTGTAATTATCTGTGCAGCTGAACATTTATCTAACTGCGAGGGCAGTGAATCCATCAAAGGTGAGAGGGCCCTATAAAGCCGAGCCTCTCTTTTCCGCGTACGCACAATGCGCGGTGTAAGACACGCTCATAAATAAATACAGTGAAAGCAGAAAAGATGATAAGAAAATCAGTCACGCTAATTAACTGCTAATTCTTTTGAGGACTGTATAGGCTTGATAAAGGAAGGCAAAGCTCATTAAAGTACACGCCGCGTTGTACATTATGATTCCTTTACAGTGTGAATTTAATCCGAGTTTATAAGGGCTGATTGCATAGTGTGTGTGTGTGTGTGTCGTTGGCAGATCTCTTTCTCTACGTGTGTGTGTGCATTCAAGGGTTGCAATTAATGGTGCGGGATGTGAGGCAGAGCGTCGTTAGAGCTCGACCGGTCTTTGTTGCCACCTAGGCCTCAGTCTGAGCACTCTCTGCGTGACGCGACGGAGACGACGCTCCGCTCCTGCCCTTTAAAACGCCGACCTCAACTCGAATGAGAAATGTGGCATTTCATTATCATATATGTATATGTTAGTGCCAGAGGGGCCTGCCAAGCCTATGGAAAGCAAGCGGTGAAAACAAACCTCCCCTCCTTTCTCCTCTCCTCTCCTCTCCCTCGTCTCTCTCCCCAGAGGGAATTGATGGAGATATCCCACAATGCCAGAGCCCATCAGCTCCTGCAGGCTCGTCAGGAGGGGGAGCGTCTGCCTCTCAGCTCTCCACAAAGCAGGGGCCACTGATGCAAAACACAGCTCCGATACCTCAACCTCTGTAGTCCACAGCGAGGGAAAGGGAGGGAGGTGGCAGAGCATTGCCGCTTCCACTCAGTCATCTTTCTCCGGATCAGCGGATTTAAAACGTGCTGCAAATTTTAATATGGAAAGAACACACACAAATAATAATAGGTCGGAGTGATAATTAAGGCTGAATGTTGTTCTCTTGGATAAGTATAAAAATGAGAGAATAAGAAGAGACATGGAGAATTTTCATTCCTCCATATTTGTTTACAGAAGTCAAGTTTACGGTAATTTCCGAGGCTCTTCAGTCTGTTTATGAGTCCAGATCAAGTGAAAACCAATCAGCAGGAAAACTGCAGTATCTCAAATGGCCACTTGAGGCTGGCTACAGAATCTCCGTAACCCCCCCATGTTCAAATGTCTTCACAGCAGAAATAAACATGTTTACAGCCTGGTACAAAAAACTGTTTCCGTCTCTATAGCTAATTTCCCCGTTCATGACAACTGTACTGAGTCTGAATTTTCATTTAACTCACACGTTCAGATGATATCAAGGCTCGAAGTTGCACATAATTAACAGCGTGATTGACCCACCGTAACCAATAAGCTGGTGGTTGAAGTACTCACCAGAAAACAGAGCTAAGAGGTGGGTGAATATTGAACTCACTCACCACATCAAACATGTCACAGTATGTCAGACTCTCCAGGAATTTGCGATGTTGCGATTTGCAATTTCAACGCAACTTCAGTGAATCCCTGTGAATTCAGAGTAGTGTTGCAATTTTAACCAATCACTGCAATTTTTCCGCAACTTCCGCGCAGTCTTCCCGGGGGATTAAACTCGGCGGGTCAGGGACGACCACACGGTGTGGGAGGATCCCTTCATGGGACCTCTCCCTGGCGCCGGCTGGCCCCCGTCGGGCACATTTCCTCCGTCGGCTCGCCCCCAGGGACAGGGCCCCCTCGGCGTGACTGTCGAATCGCAACTTATCGCAACTTTCACCTCATGCAACATCAGGCATTTTAGGCCGCAACTATCTCAAAAAAGGGCTGCGAAATCCTGGTGGGACTGGTATGTTGTGTTTACGGCTCATTTTGACGCCCCCAAGTGGCCAAAAGGTCGATGAATGCGGCTTTAAACGACGCTCCAAAAGTGTTCGATCATCTTTTGATTTGCAGCACAGATATTTCAGTCCAGCTCAATAATGCCATGGCACATGAAGGAGCTGCTTTAGAGGATTAGAACTGACTGACTTGTCTGATACAGTATGTGCTCCCTAACAAGAATTTCACCCCTCCCCAAACAACTCAGTCAGATCCTCCCCAGGTGGTTTGTGCATTTCAAATATGATTAACAGCTCGTCTGCCGCGTCTCTCTGACACTTTAAATTGCACATTGCTCAGGCAATTTCTGGAGACTCACTCCATAAGCCTGACTATAAGGGCAGATAAATGAGGAGTGAGCTCAAATTGAAGGCAATTTTCAGCTGTAGTATCACTTCCAGCGCTGCATTTCGCTCAAATTCAAAGAAACCTGAAAACAGATGAAGATTGGGCCGCCCTCCTACCCAGACTGGAGGAGGCATCTCTGCAGGCAGACAGACAGCAGGATAATACCAGCCACGGTGAAACTGTGGAGCGCTGACACCCGTCTGCTTTCCCCCGTGCTGCGACAGGAGTGATAGGTGGCTGAGGGGTTGGAGTGGTGGAGGATAAAGAGCACATGAGAAATCCTGCGAAGAGGCCCTGAGAGGCCAGGAGGACTGGTGTCACCCCTCTCCCCAGGGACACGCACTAAATCAGCAGAGGAGGAGGCACGGGAGACACATCTCTGGCTTTATGAGATAGTTAGCATGCGCTGGCCCCTCCTCCCCTCTTGTTTCCCATTTAAGAGCTGACTGGCCCTCCGATAACGGATGGCGCCACAGGTAATTGGAAAATTGGCAGGCTTGTCAGGGAGATTTGGTGGATGGCACGAATGTATACGATGGCGGAGTTCATGAGGTGTCACCCCACAGCTAGATTTATATCAGCCCTATGGACCGGCACCAGAAAGTATCCAGAGTTCAGGAAAAAGTAGCACATTTTTCTCCAGGGGGAGACTGCATATCAAGACGGCTCCAGAGGCACCGACAAGGTTCCTGTTAGTAAAGAGATGATATACGGTCCGTCCTTTGCATTAACCCTAACCCTTAATTTACTGTTTCTACACATGCTTTAACAACTGCTGCAAATAGCTGCCCACATCCTGCACTGATTTATTTACACTAAGATCCAGGAAAATACACGAAGTTCAGCTCATCTTCATCCCAGGTTGTCTGACACTTTCAATTTCAATCTACATCATCAAGCGATAGGCAAGGCCGACACGTATTTCTACTAGAATTCTTCATTTCAGCAATAAAAGACTAAAGAATGTCATCAAGTTTGCTCATCACAGCTCATTAGCCCAGGAAAAAGGGGGTCTATGGGGGCCACGGCACCCTGCAGTAAAGTTTAGACATTTCTCATAATTACTCAAACCTCATGTTGCTTTCTGTAAACATAATGGGTGCGTGGTGTGTTTATGAGTCATCGTAATGATCGGCGGCGTACCTTTGATTATCTAAAATCAGTCGGTAATATCGACGTCTCAGAGCGGGCCGTGAGCTGTCATGACACCATCTTTGTTTGTAATGATTACAGACGGCACCGTCATGTTCTTAAATATACAACATTTCAACTAAACGTTCACATTTATGCCCAATATAACTAACTGAACGGGATAAGTCTGTGTATTTCTGTTGCTCCTTGAAAAACATCTGACTGATGAAACCTGTAACCGTCTCAAGACGTTACGAGATCGAGGGCGTTGACATAATTTGTTAGTCTACATCCGTAACGTAAAAAGGTATCGGACAAAAGTTGTTCTTTTTTGTTCATATACAAGTATTATCATAACTAACACACTATCAGTTGTTGGTTGGTTGAAGTAGATACTTTGACTTCAGTTAGAAATGATGAAAATCTAAATATGATCATCACTGCTAGAGCTTGGAGACTCCATTGTCTCAATTTTGCATCCAAATTTTGGTTTCTACAAGCATCGATGAGACATTTTTTAATGCGGTACAGTAGTTCAAAAGTTCTTAGTCACACTAGCAGCACATCTACGTCACTGTTGGCCACCGCTTTGGTCTTAAACAGTGTTACGAAATGTCTACACAACTTTTGGATGGATTGAGTCATCACAAATATGGTGATGACTCAAAGCACCGTTGAGTCTAAGCACAGCCTCACGGAGGTGCTGACTGTAAACGGTTCAATTGAAATTAGGCTTATAAATAAATACATATAATAACAAACCAAAGAATATTTAGACCAAGTGTTTGAGAACTTGTAGTTTTTAAAGACGAAAACTCTTTGTTTTAAATAAAAGATATGGACAGCTATTTGCTGTCAAATATTAAATGAATTCACAGTGAAATTTCTGTTTTTAAAAGCTGTTTTCAGGACTTTTTAATTAGCGAGCACACACTGGGGTATTAAAACCAGCTTCCCTGGGGTTCGGCATTACAATCACATGCGGCACGGTTTTATTTTTATGGAGTCTATTGGGAAAAGTTTCCAATATTCAGGCAATAATAACTGTGCAGTGTTGTGAGAACACACAGTGAAACCGTGTTTGATTGACAGAGAATTAGGACCTAACTAATATCTGCTCCCAGCCAGCTGGAGGAATGTGGATTCATGAGGTGTTGTTGTGGGCTGCAGATCCTAACCTGGTGATCACACATTCTGGTGTGTAGATGTGTTCATTAACCTCTGGAGGGGGGATAATTGTATCTGTCAGAGTCGTTTAATCACCACAGCGGCTCTCACCACCGTCACTTTCACTTTGTCTGCTCTACTAAAGTCAGGTGGCCCTCCATGACTCCTGCTCTGTGTGTGTCACTTTCTCTTTGTTGGCTTTTTTTTAAACTCACGTATACATTTTGGGACCTTTTTGTTATTTACAAAAAAAATAAAGTGTATTTTCTGTTTTTTGTGGCTGAAACGTAAAGGTCCAGTGTTTATTATTTACGATTTAGTGGCATCTAGCAGTGAACTCACAGACTGCAACTAACTGAACACCCCTCACCTCACCCTCCCCTTCTAAACTAGTAGTAGTAACTTAAAGTAGTCACGGGAAAAAAAAACGTGAAAGGCCGTGTTTAGAGAAACATGGTGAAAGAGGATTCAGTACATATAAAAGGTTCATTCTAAGGTAACAAAAACATAACGATTCTTATTTTTAGATGCTTATACACAAATGAAAACATACCTATGACTAGTATATTCCATATTTCCCCTAAATCTTACACACTGGACCTTTTAATTTGTGTAAGATTTAAGAGACTGTGTACAGAACATGGCAAACAAAAATTTAAATAATGCATATCTATGTTTTCATCAGCGTATAATCACCTGAAAATAAGAATTGTTATTGTGTGTTACCTTAGACTAAGAGCTAACAGCATCTGTAAACCAGTTTTGCTTTAGAAGGTTTTTGAACAGATGAAACACTCGACGCTACGTGGTAACTACAGCTCCCATGAGGCTTTGACAAAGTCGTGGTCAAGACACATTAGGTGTTTCTATGAATGTTAACGAGCTGTAATTTTATCACGGCTACAATAATGAGTTGTTACAAATTGACATTCCCATGACCCTCAAGAGTAAACATCATTTTAGCTTTTCTTTAGGCAGTGTGATAACCCTAAGAAAATACATTTCTCTTACAAAGTCAGCGTTGTTTATTCCACAAAAAGTTTGAATCTAATTGAGTAATTAATCCTTTTTATTGATGTTATAATGGGTGTAATTCAATATACAGCACATCTGAGTGTATACTACACTTACACAGCTTGGCTGGTTGGTTTTATTCGCTGCTGACGCTGACATGTTTTAAAGCTGCCTTCTGTTATGTGACGGTGCGACGTGTCGTGTGTTTGCAGGAGGAGGAGGAGGAGCAGCTGGAGCAGGAGGAAGAAGACTCCGTTAAAGAGGAAACAGCAGAACAGGAGATTCCAAACTGAACCCGAGCAAGAGGACGTAAAAAAGAAAAACAACAAACACACCACTTCTCCGTGGCTTCACCTCCAGTCTTTGCATTTCCGTTCAGACGAATAGCACACAGTAACTTTCTACTAGACTCCCAAAGTTTCTAGACAGCCAGCAAGTCAGCTTCCACTCCAGATAGTTTAGCAAGCAGAGGTGTATTTTAGAGAATTTAAACGGTGGAACCTTTAGATTCAAGCGTAGAGTTTGTACTTTTTATGGACAGGACTGGACGGAGAGACAGATTTCAGACAGCAGCACATCAAAGCACCACGGCCACAGGAGCACACACACACACACACACACACACACACACACACGCACACACCACTGTGCTTCCTCTGCAGCAAGAGACAGCGTCTGACCGTTAACGCCCGAGCCACCTGATGTATTTATGACTTTCCATGTAATCTATTTTCATACACTAATGATCATCCGACAGCGTGTCCACACACACACACACACACACACACACACACACACACAGAGTATCCTCAGTGTCCTGTTTACAAGATGTGAAGCGGGTGTGAGTCCACCGAACACGTATTCTTCGTCCCACACCGGGTCTGACGTCAGCAGCAAAGCGCTTCTCACCGTCTTTCGAGCGCATTTCACTCGACATTCGACTGGAGGATTTTATTTTTATATTTCATGCATATCTTCTTACTTCCCCCATTTTAAATATCGACTTATTTTCTCACTTACTTATTTACACTTCTGTAAAGTACAGAGTCTTTGTTTTGTTTTTTGTTTTTTTTTTATCTTTAAGTGTTACATACCAATCTATATTGTCATCGGATTTGTAATAAAACTCTTCCATGTTTAGGAGATGTGTCTACTCAGAGATTGTATTTACATACTTGGTAAAGTAAAGTTAGTTTTTGGGTTCTTCTTTTTCTCAGACAGATGGTTCTGTGACCTGCGAGTAGTCTGTGGTTCGGACCGAGTCTCTGAGCTCCCTGAAATCATCCCTCACTTTTTAGCAGCCCAAAATTAATTGACGCCACAGAGGCAGCAAGTTTTAATGATCTAAAATCAACTTTTACGTGTAGTTTGATACAAAACTCGACTGATTTTAACCCCAAATAATAAGAATAATTATTATTATCCATCCGTCTATTTTCTGTAAGCGCTTATCCTCATCAGGGTCACGGGGGGTTGGAGCCTGTCCCAGCCTGGGCAAGTCACCAGTTCATTATTATTATTATTATAAATAATAATTTAGTTTATATAATGAGAGAGCTTACAGATCTTTTTTTTTCTTGTACCAGAGGCTACTGTCAGGCCAAAGCACCGTCAGACTCTCACAGTAAATCTGGAATCATCCCTTAAAGTGCCAATAATCCTGAGACAAAACAAACGTTCTCGATCACTGATGCACATTAAATGTTTGAAATCTCTTAATCATGACTGGTTCTTGGCCTGTTTGGTGTGTGACACAGTAAATAATTGTTTCATTTTATATCTTTATACGAAGCCAGAATAACACCATAGGCTGCAAGACGGGACTCAGATGCTTCTCAGTGATTTTAATCCTGTCTGAAGCACCTCCCGCTCCAATAATTATTTTCACTGAACCTGCCGGCTCTTCCTGTTTAGGAGGGTTTAATTAAATTTTAAGTCCAGTCCACAGAGACACTTTGCATTTTAAAAGTTTAGAAAATTTCAGCTCAGCTCAGCGTGACTGACAGCCGATGAAGCAGAAAAACTGACATTTTACTCGTCAACGTCACTCAACTCACACACTGAAGATAAAGTTTACAGAAGCAAGACCCTACAAGGTCAATCAGTCTGTCTCTATATCTGTATAGATCTGATATTTAGTGAGCTTCATGTATTTAACACAGTTTCACCAGCTAAATCATCACAAGTATTGAAAGTCCATTGTTGATTACAGAACCAGTTCCTGTAATTTACCAGGAAACTTTTATTCTATTAATAATAATCCTGTCAGAACCTGTTAGAACAACACAAATGTATTTTTGTGGAGCGTTTTATACCGGTGCAATTATTGACACTATAAAACATGGACATAGTATCTGTAATGTCACCTGCAGGTTTCATCACAGGGCAAGTGTGATATTTCGAGCTCTCCGTTCTTTCAAAGGTCAGCACTGTTAAGATAAGCAGGCCGAAGTTGTGTTGATGAACATGAACCAAAAATAATTTCAGTGGTGATGGTTCAAATTATCACTAGTCTGAGCAGCAGTTCAGCTGTTTACTGTTTGATAATGTGTTCTGTGTTATAGAGCCAACTTCGAGAAAATGCTACATTTCACCCATGCACACTCATTCTCACACTGACGTCAGTCATCAGGGGTATTTTGGGGTTCAGTATCCTCCACGGGGACACCTCAACTGACCTGGCGGCGGCCAGCGACCCTCCGATTATCGGATGACCCGCTCTGCCACCTGAGCCACCCCTGATGATGTCACAGTGACGCTTGTCTTGGAGGATTATATGAATTCAATGAAGTTACAAAATGGGGATGTGGAGTTTGAAAGACAAGCAAGCAACACTTTCTGTTTACATTATGGGAAATGTAGTATCCTGAGACTTTGGCGCTTTCCCCACGCAACGCAAAAGGAGTTCTCCTTTCAATAAAGAGCAATGTATTCTGGGTAGATTAAGCTTGAATAAACAATCATCGCTTTCAGCTGTGATTATTTTATGTTGATTCTGGCGACCCCTGTGGACAAAGGTGGTACTGTTTCCATTGATTTCAAGGGGAAACGGTCTGAATCTGACCTTGTGGCGGACGTCAAGAATAACTAAGTAAGTATCCGATCCCACTGGTGCTGTTGTTTGTTTATGTAGGTCGTATAAAGGCACCAGCCTTAAAGTTAAGCCTGTTTCATAACCAGTTAAAAAAAACTCTTGAAATATAAGAATTTAAGAACTACAATAACATTTCACGACGCTGACTATGTTAGGTTATTTAAAGTCGTTTGTGGGTGTGTAAACAGCTGCGTAAAAACCTGATATAAAGTCAGACCGTGCCGGATAAAGTCATGACATTATTCAGTCTCACGGTGTTTCACGGAGCTGCTGAAGAGTCTCCCCTCTTAATGTTTGAGGATTAAACACCGTCACACAGACCGCACAGTACCGTACAGGTCCATGCTGAGCAGGGAGGGAGGGATATATATGTGAGTGTGTAGGTCCTGCATATCTTTACACCCCCTCACACTGTCCTCCCCTCCTGTATGTTTCTCAGATCTTCATATTCCATCAGCAGTCAGATCCGGGACGTCAACACACTCGCTTTCTGACATTAAGGCATCGAGGGGTGTAATTCCAATTTGTTTCAAAGGAACTATTAATTTGCCCATTTCAAGGCCAGGCAGGAGGGAAGCCCTGTAAGACTGCTGAACCGTGAAAGACATTATCTGGAGGCCTCAGATTTTGGGCGAAGAGACATGTAGAATTGATGACGGGAGGCGTCGGCGCCTGCAGACGTTTGAGCCGGGCTCCCTGCGGTCCAGCTCCCAGCATGCCATCTGAGAGCGATGTCATTAGGCGTATGATAACAGCGATGGGCACATTAATGACAGAGTGGCCCGCTCTGCCACCCAGTGCCCCGCCAATCTCCCATTTACACCCGCAGCATACTAAACAGCTCCTGATGAAGAGAAGAATACGCAGAGAGGGAGCAGTGCTTAACAACCAGCAGCTCTCACGGCAACAGAGGAAAAACGCTGCTCGCTTTGTCGCGTCTTTACATCAGCGTTACGTCCTCCTCGACCATCACTGAGCACACACTTCTCATGATGCAAACACATCTGTCTGTTATAATTTAAGATTCTGGACTTAAACTGCACATTTATAAGTCATTACACAGAAACTGTGACTTTGGTTGTGTCTAATACTTCCTTACTTGTTCCATTTTAGCTTCTTGTCACCACTGTGACTCTATCCTAGCCGGGATATCCAGTGGATTTAAATAGTAGGTTCAGTTTGTCAGATTTAGGAGGCTCTATTTACTGAATATGGCAAATAAAATAGCATAATATCCACTCAATGTTATGAGAATTGTTATGTTTTTGTCCCCCAGGTCTCCACAGTAGCCCAGAACAGTCATTTCTACACTGTAAGAAATGAAAAAAACACCAAACCATGACAGTAACAGACCGTAAAATAAAGTATGACTGTGTTTTCCTGCAGTAAGACACGGCCATTGTTCAAAACTATTCAATTAAAATCTATTTTAAGGGAATCTATGCAAAATAAAATCAGCATTTTATATTAGATACTGTTAATTATACAGTGAAACACAAACTTACACACAAAATTACAGTTTTTCATCGTAAAATCTGTCAAAAGTGTAGATAGAGTTTGGCATTTTTTCACATGTTTTGCAGCGACTGAAGTTTCTGCTTTGCGCTGCAGGAAGAGGAGGGTGAGGTGAGGCGTGGACAAAACCTCTGAAGGAGAAGTCATCCCACGAGAGCCAAAGTCGTGGACATAACATAAGAAGTGAGTCACAATCTTAAAACCGTGCTGAGTGCTTAGAAGGAGACCAAATCGTGCTTTGTATTACGCAAGACTGCTGCAGCTCCATCACACTGCCACGGCGAAAGATTTGCTTTCACGGTGACATTTACCAGAAGATTTGAGTATGTTCTTATTCTGTTTTTCTCCCTTTTAATTGCTGAGGATAATTCCTGAGATAACATCTCTTCCATGTGGTGAAGATGTTTGGATGACCTTTTCCAGCTTTTGCTTTAATGACAAACTCCGCTGCTTCATCGCTCCGGCTGCCATCTGTGTGTACTACTGTGCATGTACATCAGTCCTGTATCTGTGCTGCATATTCTAAGACGTTTATGTAAATGAGCTTCCCACGGTAGCCTGCCTGCTTTCACACACACACACACACACACATTAATGTTCAAATCACTACAGAGGAGTTATAACTACGGCATAAATTTATTAAGAAAACAACGTGATGATGTGTTAAAAGTGACCGATAAGTGACGGCGAAATGCCACAGTTGTTGGCGAGCGTTCAAGTAATCAGTGAGGAATTGTTATTGATTAGTGATCGATACCAACGCACAGAGACGCAGTAAATGAGGCTCAATTTGCACACAAGGCTGAAAAAAATCCTTAGTTAATTTAATAACTGTTAGTACGGACAGACTGTGCAGCATGTCAAGAGAAAACAAGTAAGCGACGCTTGAAATTTACAAGTTTCAACTTTGACCTTGTTTGTTCACGATCTTCTGACCCGGTGAATTTAATCTGCGTGTATCCACACCAAGCAATATGCAGAAAAATGCAAATTTGTATTTATATAGCACCAAATCAGAAGAAAACAGGAGTTATTTCATGACACTTTCCATATATATGCAGGTCTAGACCGTGCTCTTTGTACTGTTGTTTATAGAGACCCAACAATCAGCCATGAACAAGCACTTCTTTTAAGAGCCGGCAGCTCATGGGGTCGCAGCAAAAGGCAGCACTGATCAAGTTGTTCGCTGTGTCAGAATATAAAATGAATAGGAAGCAATGGCTGCCTGGAAGATGGGGAAACATGCTGTGAAAGTATTTAGCAGTAATCGATAGAAATTGGACCAAGAACACTGTTGACATCCATCCATCCATCCATCGATTGCCTTCCACTCCTCAATCCAGGGAATCCCATGGCATTCCCAGACCAGATGGGCTATATAGTCCATCCAGCGAGTCCTGGATCTGGCCTCCATTTGAAGAAACTATATTTTAAATTAACTGTGTCAACCCCTGTAGAAGTGGACTCACTTTATTCCCTCTTACATAAAGAATTCCTGCCATTTCTAAAGATTTAAATGAATGTGCCGCTTGTCAGAGTATTTTTAGCAGAATTACAGCCAGTTCGCAAAGAGGTTTTACACACACACACACACAGCGTCGCACAGGCACGTATGGTAGGCATTATGTATGCTTCATTTAAGATGTGACCGCTCGCTGCTTCAGTCGGTCATTGATTGTCAGCTCGTCTCTGAGCTCAGCGGAAGACGGAAACGACACCGGAATCATGCAAATGTTTCGCAAGTGTGATCTCAAGTTTTAAAAATAAAAAGAAAGCTCCTTGCTCACGTGTACAGTACGCGTCCTCCACGTGTTGGATAGGACCCGTAAATGTTCACCCACCTTTGTTCGTTCTCTCATCAGACCAACAACCCATAATTCAGTCTGTTCCTCTACCTGGAGCTGTTATGACAGATCCAACAAGGAGCAATCAGAGCTCTTAGGCGGACGGCGTTATACTTATGATAGATTTATTCTGCCGTTTTTTTCCGTTTCATACTGCACATCTGGAAGTTTTTTTTGTCTTAATGGCTCGAAGAGAAGCACATTAGTTTAATTATATAATAATGCTCCTTCTTCGTGTGTTTAATAGCTCAGATTCTCTTTTTCTTGTGCGGATTCGGCGTTGCAGTAAAATGTATCTTCATGTTTGGGTTTGTTCAGAGTCTCCAATCTGTATTCTTCGTCTTCCTGGATGACCCCCTAGATTTTAGTGTTTATTCGGGCGTGGCTATTTGTTTGCACTATGAGCCGATACAAAAAGGAAAGACATCTGGAAAGAGGCTTGTCCTTGGCACATGTCAAATTTACACCCACATAAAAAGGTAAATACCCTGCAAGGCTGCACAGATACAAGCTGCTGATTGTCCTTCCTATTACAGCTTTATGGAAGGTGTAATTCATACAGACATCACCCACCAGTGAGCCTTAACCGAGAATTGTCTCCCTTCTGAAAATTATCAGCCCATATACAGTACCTCCAAAATACCTCAACCAGTAAAAGACCCTATAAAGGAGCGGATGAGATGATGGAGAATTATATGCCGCTCACGTTATCTGCTGGCTTTCTTCTATCTCTGCTTCTGTTTCAACACTGTTCTTATTTTCAATGAAACACGTTTAATCATGCCTGTAAATTCGCTGTGTGAAGAGCACGTGTCGGCAGTAAACCGCATCGCGCACGGCCTCAGTGTATCCGACTGATGAATGTGTAGTTGAGCGTGTGTGGCAGGGCAGAGGCTTCGTGGTTGGGGGTCAGCCGCACAGTTTCCCCTCCGGTCTCATAAAACATCCACCTCAGAGGACACTGCTGCTGAGCGCTGCAGACCACCCGCTGCCATTCTTCTCAATCCTCCAAGGACACGCACATCACTTACGTCGCCTTTCCCCTCCCATATGTTGTCCAAACACTTTTCTGTTCATTAACAAGCAACCATATCCAGCACAGGAGTGTTACACTGATATATGGGTTTAAAAAAGTAGATATCAGGTCCGTCAGTGTGGCTCGCTGCTGTGAAGAACTGCTAACCCAGCTGAAGGAACTCGGTTTGGACGTACAGGATGTGCCGAGTCATGGCTAAACTCAACTGACATCGCTTTAAAGACAAACGGTCCTGATGCTGCGATACTCGAGACTGCACCATGACGACTACCAAAAAATAATGTCATACATGAATCATGAACCAAATATAATTTCTGTGGTTTGTAAAAAAAAAAAGACAATTAAAGGTCCAGTGTGTCAGATTTAAAGGTTTTTTTTACAGAGAATAATGTGTAACCACCTAAAAACTAAGAATGATTTTGTTATGTAACCTTATCTACAGACACAGCAGGTCCTCTTCTACGTAGTCCACCGTGTTGAAATGTTTCTACAGTAGCCCAGAACGGACAAAAGGTAGATAGATTCATTAAATAACTATAATTAATTAAAACACTAACCCTAGATAGGAAGTTTTGTGTTTGTGGGTGACTTGAGGGGGCTGCCACTAATTCCTACACACTGGTTCTTTAAAGCTGCTGCAAGAAATTTTCATTTTGCGTTGATTCTGGCGACCCCTGTGGACAAAAGCCGTAATGTTTCCCCCCCGCCTCGTTTCAGTGATTTCAAGGGATCAGAAATAACTTCTCGCTGAATGTCGTATGTTTATGAGACATCAGTATTAACATGTTTCATAAACAGTTTATAGTTCATTTAAGTCAAATTAAAATCCTGGTAACAGAACAGATCTCTTTGAAGTAATATCTGATCAATAAACTTGGAAAATTGTGGAGAAAAAAACAAACAAAACAAGGAAAATTCTGATTTAATCAACAGAAAAAAACACAAGAATGTTCGATAACCGACTTAAATAATGACGATTATCTGTTGACCAACTATTTAGAGAGACACTTTATTATCCGAGACTTGACTTGGTCCATAGAGACTCATTTTGAATCACTTCAGACTTGACTTGGACTTGAACAGACCTCTGATGCTTTCACGTAACAGTGTAAACTATTAACGCCGTGCGTGTTAAACAAGGATGCTTTATTGTTTTATTGGAGTGCACTGACTCACACTTCACAGTCTCATGAAGCTGTGTTACAGCCACCATGTAAAAAATAATCATCTCTACCTCGGCCATTAACTGCAGCGCTTTCAGTGGCGTCACTGGAACTCTATCGTATCCTGGAGAGGGCACGTTATATCATGTAAAAGCTCTTTTTGTGCCGTTTGTCTTGGGGTTTTTTTAGATCATAAATGTGAATTTATGAATATGATTTGGTTTCACTCCACAAACAAAATATACCAAAAGCTACAACACAAGTCCTCGCGCTGCCTTTGAACCATAATGAAGGTTGAGGTTGATACACAGGTGTATTTAGTGGCATGTAAAGGCTCCATGGGTTTGTTTTGTTCGGAATGTAAATAAATAAATAAACGCATGGTTATTATATTTCCAGGACATTCGCCAACAGTGTCTGTTTGAAGACTGTCTTCCTCATATCTTTGTCTATTGGAAATATAAGCAGCTGTGGAGTTTTTCGCTCCACCTTGTGCATCCAAATCTACACACTTCGCAGGGTAAACAAGTCGGCGGCTTCGGGGTTTGTGTCAGAGTCACTCTGAGGTTACTCCCTCTCACTTAAGTCTTGTCCTGCCAGAGTTTGTTTGAGCACTCTTATTAAATCGCCATACTGTTGTAGCTCTCTCCATGACCTGCCAAGGATAAAAAATCTGTTTACTGTAAATTGCACCCCACTCCCTCTCAAATACCATCTGCTGCCCGAACTGCGCCGCACTCGCAATCTCTAAAAATAGACCTCCTGATTGGCTCCTGCAGGAGACGGGGGGTCCACATCAGCCTGAAACCCCTCAACGCTTGTTTATGAGCCTGTTTTTGACTTATGGCTGTTTTCATCTCCTCCAGTCCAACATTACATGCGAGGTAGTTCACCAATCTGTTTAATATCTAATGAAACCGGTGCTTGCATTCAGGTTAGACTGATGGGCTTTGGAAGCCAAATACTGACACAGCCACAACTCAGTTATGTGCAAATATTTTGCATGAGTTTAAAGATATTTGGTGGGTTCTTTTTGTTTAGATTAAGGGATTCCTTTATGCAACCAGCATAAAACTGATGCTGTTGCAATGCTATAGTTCACATACTCTAGAGAGAGGTTCATTTCATCATATCCGTCATATGACCTGCTGCAGATATGGTTGTATTCAGATGCTTTTGGAGTCTAAAGCTCTGGTAGCAGCCTCTACAGGCTCCCATGATCATTGGTATTAGTAAGTATGGTTAATTAAAAGAACGTCGTGTTTAAAATAGTTACAAATGCTTTAAAGAAAAAGAAAGAGGTGACGTATAATGAGACATGACAAATGTATACAAACCATTACATTTCAGGAGAATGCTCAGAAAGATTTATGAGACGATTATGAGATATACCTGCTGTAAAGTTGACTGTTCATCCAGCAGATCATGCTGGAAGACGAATACAGAAAGGGTTCATCCTGTAGGGAGCATGAACGTTTTGAAATCATAATTAGTTACTTGTTTTTGTCATTTAAAGGGCAGGCAGCAGACATAGAGAGACAATATAAACACAATTTTGTTGCGTAACTGGAGCTTAAAAAAAAACAATTCAGTAAACTCAGAATCTACTAGAAATCATCTGACCGTGATTTAGCCTCAGAAGTCGACGGCCAATGTTTCGATGAAAACACACATCGATGCCAAGACTTCCTCTGCAATGCGATCAGAAACTTGTTACGTGAGAATCTTGCTCAGTGATACTGAAACTACTGAGCTGAAAGCAGAACGCAAAATCTTGGTTGCCTACAGATTCTTCATTCATACACAGAATTTAAGTTATGTCATGTTACAATTAAGAATGAGGACCATCTAAACTAAGCAATGTTGACATTTGCTGGTATGTTTTAAATGTTTAAATATGTTTGAAATTAAATTATTTGATTGGATGTGTGCAAAGACAAATCTAAATTTCTCTCTTTTGGGTACGTCAGTTGAAAGAATCCTTTGGGGGACCATGAATATGAAAGCCCGCTCGATCATCCTTTGCTGCACCGAGCCTTGTGGAAAAGTGGCAACAAAACCAGGATGTAGAAGCCACAGAAACAGACCTTGGGTACACCTTACAGCCTTAATTGATTTTTTTTTTTTTGTGAAGTACTTTAAATAAATATCTCTTTTCCATCAAAACCCCCCTTCTTTCCTTTGACCCACTATTAAATGCAGTGACAGCTCTAAATTGGAAAAGAACATTTCATCTTTTGATAAGGTTAAAAGGATTTCAGAAATACGTGTGAATATTGAATATTTTCACAGTCCTAGCCCAAATTCTAACACGGTTGCCCTTAACCCTCTCCGTGCTCCCAGGGTGGGGCGCAGCTTTAAAGACCTCTGAAGTGCAGAACTTTTCCACCACTGGAGATAACATAGCTTGTGGAGAGTAAAAAAAAAGAAAGAAAGCCGAGGAATCTATAATAATCTTCCAGAGGCAGAGCCCGTAACTCCAGCTCTGCACATATTTAAAGGTCATCGGTGGTTTTACAAGTGGAGGTAATGGCGTTCCTATATTTCCATGAATTGGCTGATCTGTCACCGAGGGCTTGTTTATGAGCGGTTTGTTCCTCTCTGTGCTCCTCTCCAACCACAGTGCTCATTTCAGCCACCATAAAATACACAATTGCTCCGATTCATCACTGAATTAGCGGGACGCTGACAGTTCCCACCACGCTGCTGTTTGGTCTCTGATCCAGGTGCAGCCACGAGCTATTATTGTATTAGCTGATTAGCAGAGACAATCTTAGGGCTGATGGTGGGGTGATAGAGGTCCGATGCAGTACGGCTCGTGTCGACGGTCTGATGACGAGGCGTTAATGTGTCACATCGCTCTCACTTCAGGCCTACACACACTCACAGCTCATTACGTTCTGCGCGTCTGTTAATGTCAGTTTGAAAAATTTAAGCTTATGTGATATTTGATATCTTTTTTTTTCTGGCAGGAATTAAATGTCACGTCTATTTTTGGGTTTGGATTTGAAAACGGTGATGGTATGGGAGGATATGAAAGTGACAGGGATGAGAAAAGGGTGATGATTCTGCTGTTATAGCAGATATTTAAAGTATATTTACGCTTAATTCGCAATTCCACTATCATGGATTGATTCTGGTCCGTCGATTGTGCCCATTCTTTGAATTTTTCCAAGGAAAATCAAGCAACTCTTGCTATAACGCGGTTCACCTTTCGCGGCCTCGCTGTTTCTCTGATTTTTTTTGTGTAATTTTCCATGCTTTTTTTTACAGCGTACTGTACAGTATTGGGTTCGGTGTCCTGATTGGCTGAAGGAGTACTGTACAAAATGCATTGTATGTTCTGCACTCGGAAAAAAACACCTGCACCAAGGCCTTCAGAGTAAAAAAGCCGTTACAGCGGAGCGGCACCATGACAAAGAGGAAGTGTGAAATACGGTTTCATTTACTAATACAGTATTGTACTTATTTTTGTTAAATCTGCGAAAGTTTGAACTTTGAGAGTGTTTAAATAAGAGAGAAATGTGAGAAAATGTTAATGCCTGTCTGAGAAAAGTGTATAAAAGTGTGTGGTTAGGGGTTTTACGGCCTTAAAACATGTAGAATAATTGTAAAACTGACTTTGCGGATTTCGTCTATTGCAGGTTATTTTAAGAACGTATCCCCCGCGATAAACGAGGGACCACTGTACATATAAAACAGAAATCATCTCTTTGTGTTTTGACTTTCTTCTTGAGACAGTGTAAATCCAGGTGTTACACACTGTCTCTCCCGCTGGTCATCCAGAATTCATCCATAATTTGGAGTCCAAGTTTCTATATGCAGCAAAAAAACCCCACTACTTTAAGTTGCTGTCACGTGCACATGAAAGACAAACTGGTGTAAACGACTGCATGGTTTAAACAGAAGCAGAAGAATCTCGTGCATGACGTGGACAACTGAAATACATTGCAATCGAGGCACAAACCTGCATAAGTTGGAAGAATAGTGTGCAAAAACATGCTTTGAGTTTAAGTTACTCTTTACGATATATGCAACTATATATATATATATCACCTGTCTCCAGATCGGCCAATAGCAAAATTCAGTTGCAATAGCTGGGTCTCAACCAGTAGAGGGCATTAGCTATGTATATTAAGATCAAGATTTGGACCTGAATCGATCAACAACAGTACTAAATACTCGAATATATATGTTGTTTTTTACTGGAAAAACTGGTTTGAGGGTTTTGTTACTGCAGTAGAAAAGCAGAGGAGGAGTAGCGTTCACACTTTTAGCTGACTGGTATGAGCAGTGTGAATGGATCTGGTGACTCCACTCGCTTTAAAAATCGATAAATGTGTTATTCAGACCTCTTCAAAGCGAAGAAAAGAAAAGCAAATCTCCATTTCCTCGACATGACGGCTTCAATAATATTCAAAGCAGCCGATGCTGATTTTTGTTTCCGTGGTGTCTTTACGGCAAAACTCACCTGGCTGACATTGAGGAAAAAAAAACAGCCATTTAAGCAGAGCGCGGTGCCGGGGACAGATACCGATGCTCAGCTTGCTGCCTGTGTATAATATTGTGAAAGGTCGTTCTTCTTTGCCCAGCATTTTTAGTACAGTTCTATCTCTCACCTCCAGCTCTGCCGGGGGGGCGATAGCACCAAGGTGCGCTGTAATTTTCCTGCATTTTCTCATCTTTATCTTCTCGGCTGGTTTGGCTCTGTATGAGCGGAGCGTGTCCTACACACACCCCAGAGTGTAATCTCACATTGTATAGCGGCTTCATTTAAATGAGGCCCTTCTCAGGGTCGCCACCCCACTCTCTCTCGTTCAAACACTCCCCTCCAAAGAGTGACTCAGGGCTGCAACCTACACCGGCCCTTAGACACAACACGCACAGCCAGTGTAGGGGATGTACCATCTGTGTCCATACACTGTGCTCCAACACCATCCTGCATGTTTGTTGGCACCGTTTCACACTCTTCGCATAATTTGGCATTTGACTAGTGGCTGATTGGGGGGTTAATGAGGAAAATAACGTCTGCATGCTGGCTCCAAACCACAGAATACATTCAACATTTCTATCCAAGTCTTCATGAGGTCAAAAATAAAAAATACTATAATATATATAAATCTGCCTTTTTTCAGAGTCTCAAATATATATATTTTTTATCCCAGGATGAAATGACTTTTCAAAAGATTACTATTAGTATTAATTAATATTCTCTATTCTAGTACTTATTAACAGGCAATATTATGACCAGATTCTGGTGTCAAATCTAAATTTTCTAATTTATCTTTTACACCACAAGTCTACGTTGCATCCGTAACAATCCTGCCAGTAGTCAAGTTTCCATACAATCGTAGCAGTTTCTGTTGTTTTTAAATGTGCTTCATACATTTGGATCGGAACATTCAGTCACTCAGTGCGACTGTGTGATTCACCGATGTGTGAAATCAAGTGGCTGTGACACAAACGCTGAAGTTCCTCGAATGGCCACGAGTCTTCACAGCAGAAATGTTTACAGCCTGGTACAGAAGACAATTGCACTGAGGCTGAATTTTGATATAACTCACCTGTTCAAATTATATTAAGGTTTAAAGTTATGCATCATGCTTTGATTGACAGGTGGTTTCCTTCACCAGGTTCACCCAAACTCCAGTGGAGGCAGGTCTGCTGAGATGGTGACGACCAGAGCCAACACAACGGCTCTTCAGAAGCCTGTCATGGATACGACTTTGATACAAATTTTACAAATTTATACATTCCGTGTTAGTTTTGTCTAATTGTTTATTTTCACCGTAATTTATTATTCAATCAAAGAGTCAAATTAAGTAAGTTTCAAACTTCAGTGTTGAAAATCTGATTTTTTTAAAATAACTTTTCGGCTGACATACTTACATATGACATATAAGAGCAGTTAAACCACCATAACACCATGCAAGAAAATTAAATGGGAGTTCCCAGGGAAGACATCAATATATTATATTATAATATATATGCATATTTAATAATGAATTGGTATAAATTATCGTTATCTTTGTTTGATAAATATATATCTTTTGTTCATTCTTTCATTTCATGGTCCACCATCCATCCATCCATCATCCAAGGTGAGACCTTCTCTTGCGTGGTCGGTAGGGGGGTGTTAAGGGGGACTCATGATCTAAGTGTTTCTGAAATCCTGGCTCCGGCCCTGTAAGCTCCGTGCTGTAAACAAAGCCGGGTGGCTCGATCTGTTTGATGGTGAATAAAACTGAAACACAACGCTTAAAATGAAACCGATGAGCGTAACAGTGTTTGCTCTCTCCACGTCCACACGTATTATTAGTCAGCAGGTGCTGCAGGTGGAGCTGTGGAGGGTTTGAAGCAGCAGCAGCACTTGAGCATTAGAATGTGCTGGATCTCCGTCAGCTGGCTGCAGGCCTCAGCTTGCAGCGGGGAGCCTCGGCTGGACGGCTGCACAGCACTGGAAGGCAAATCACATCACACCCACCGTCTGAACCGCACGATAAGGCTTCATTACCATAAGTTTATTTTCTCCTGTTGAAATGGCTGCTAAAACAAAAGGGCAGTTGATTATTTTTCCTTGATCAGTGTTGCATTCAAGGCGTCTGATTTGAAAAGGGGAGGAGGGGGAAGAGAGAGAGAGAGAGAGGACAATGAAATCCCTCCCAGGGAAAAGGGGAAGGCTGACATGCATACAAGGCAGGGAGGACGGTTGGATTCTCGTGGTGGGATCAGCCTGTCCAGCCTCCACAATGGACCCGCGAGACGAGACGGACACACAAAAGAGGCGAATCTGACAGTCCGTCCACTCTGCCGGCCACTGTCTCCAGAGATGACGAGCCGGCCGCCAGCTCCTCCACCTTCACAAAAGCCTCCTTCAGCATTGTACTGAACATTTGACAGATTTGACACATTAGACTCGGTTCACAGAGCTACAGACACGCATGACGGAATGAACTCATTCAAATAGGAAACTTTATAGCATGTTTTGAGTCTTATGTCTGGTTGGATTTCCATAAGGTGCCATGTGGCGTTTTTAGATTTACCTTGGCCACAACCATGACTTCCTAGTGACAGTGTCCATGTTACAATCATAGTGATCAAATGCTGAGGAATCCAGCAGAAAATGGATCAACTGCAGGTACATGTTGTCTGCTATAAATGGCAGAAATGGAATATGATATTTATTGTGTGTAATCACCTAAAATTAATTTAGGACAGGAGCAACAAAAGACAGTGAAAGTTGTGGAAAGCTCAGTTTGGATCATTCCACAGGTAAACAGGTAACAGGTGATGATATCATAGAAAGGCAAGGTTCACCATTTGGTGAAAAACTACATTGGCAAACAGTTTCTCGATGCATAACTGCAGTGCATTTACTAATTTCACCATCTACGAGCCATTGTAGCTTTAAAAGATTCAGAGAGTCGAGAGAAATCTCTGCATGTAAGGGACAAGGCTGAATGCCCATGACCTTCGACCTTCGACCCCTCATGTAGCACTGCATTAAAAACCAACATGATTGCATATTGATTGGATATTACTACACAGGCTTGGATACAATTTTAAAAAAACATCACGCATGCAAAGAAAAAGCCATCAACCGATAGAAAGTGGAAAATTTTGGACTTGCATTGGAAATTATGGACATTGTGTCATCCTCTCGCCCTGTTGAACCATTGCCCGCTTGCCTAGCTCAGGTTCTGGCACGACACCGACTCTGGGCCTGAAAAACTCCTGGTTCCTCGTGGTCCAAAACTGTGGTACAAATGGTGCTCTGAGCTCACAGTTCAGCTAATAATCTAACACATTACTGTCCATCAGTAAATAAAAGAGTTGAACAGAGAGTTGATGTAGAGAAGCCAGAGGGCATCAGAGAGGAAACCAGAAAACATTTTCTCAATAAAATATGATCCAGTTTCACCAAAATCAGTGAACTAGAACACTGTTCTAACGTCTCCCCAGCTTCAACATGTACATATCAAATGGAAAAAACTGTAGCTCTGCCTGCTGACATACTCAACTCTAAAACTATTTCTGCCTCGGAGGAAGTTTGAGCATCTCAGCTTTTAATCTTTGTTTTCATTAGCGTGTGAATAAAACCAGCGGGGTAACAGCAGCAACAACAACAACAACAACAAGAAAAAATCTCTTATTCAGATCCAGCTGGAGGAGCGCGCTGTGTGTGGAAGTGTGTGTTTAACCTCCCGAGCTCTGCCTTGACTGCTGGACTGATTGGCTGGATGAGAGGCCTCTGATTGGGGACAACTCTCACTAACTACCTGCTAATGTAAAAGGCTTGATTGGCCAGGGGTGTGAATTCAGATTGAAGGGCGAACCAACCTTTGCGACGGCATGGTGAACTTTGACTATGTTCTTTCAGACACATGTTACACGTGTATGTGTGTGTGTGAAGCAGATTCGATGTGTTGCATTTTTTTTTTTTTTTTTTTTTCCTCTTTGATAAATAGGGATTAACATTTTTGCATGACGCTTCGTCTGAATGGAGAAACAGTAGCATTGCTAAGACGGCTAGGAAACAGAGGATTACAAGAGGCTTTTTGCTCCGTAATTTGATTTTAAAAGAGTCTTACCTTTTGTTCTACGTGCCCAGTTAGGATGTGCTGGGAGGTTGAGATTAGCACAGAGAATCGAGTTTGTGACAAAGCCGATTAGCAGTTGAAACAGGGCCAACAATGGTTCTCCTGTTAGGGGGGGAAAAAAATGTCATTTTGGAGTAACATTTCTCCTGTCAAGCAAAGAAGATGTTTCTATTTCCTGTTCCAATTTTTATTCCCAGATGTGAAATGTATAGTATTGTGTTTCACTGTAATGCACTGCAGCTGTAACACGTGTTTACTAAAGCAGGTGGAGGTTAAGACTGGGCTTAATGGCAGACAAACACAATTATTTCATCCATTTACACATTTCGGGGAAAAAAACAAAAAAACATGGTGAGGACATTTTAGTTTCATCAGGAGGATTTCTGCTTCGGCTCTACTGTGGTCGTCTACTGCCATCTGTTGGATGATCGGGCTTCACGTCAGCGGATGCATTGCAGGGTGGATCAGCAGGTTTTTAGAAGGAAAACCTTTTTCCTTCTTGTTTTGATTTAGCTGCCTAAAATAAAATATAATATATCAAACTGTATGAAAAGAGCCGGTGAGAACAGAAGTTGTGAAATGTCTCAAAGTAAGAAGTCACAAAAAAAATGAAATTATCAAAAACATAATTTACATTTTTATGCTTTCAGTTTCAACTCATTATCATAATTTTAATTCTTAATATTTTATGTTGCGTGTTGCAACATGAGCATACGGAGTCGTTGTGGAACTCGATTCAGACTGAATGAACTCATTGCTCATGTAAATAAACGATAGTAGGGTTTAATCAGTGAACTGCTTCGATTAAGCTATGAATAATCTACTACATATCCCAATCTAAGTGTTTAATATTGAGCTCAGAAATCAAAAAATGGACCGTCAAACGTCAGCAATCTGGTAACCTTACAGTAATTTGCACATGTTGCCCTCACTTTCACTTTTCTCTTGTTGATCTTTTGATGGTTCATCATAGTTAACTCGTCTTTAGTGCAGTCCTCAGACAGTACAGACTGCTTTTTTGTCAGAATAGTCCCGGTAACTATGAAACCCAGGCCTAAAGGAACTAAAAATCCCTAGTGATTAAAGTTATTATTAAAAAGTAAAATGGCTCCACCACTCCATCAAATGGAAATATTCTAGATGCTTCTTATACATTGTTTTTAACATTATTCCACAACTCCTGTTTGGTATTTTAGGAAGCGTTAAAACCTCGACTAGACTTTGAAATAAAGTGTCTACATTTATCTACATGGCAGTTGCAGACTGTGACCACTAGATAGCAGACTTCATTCAGCTCTACAACATAATGATTCTGATTTCAGGTCAGTCATAATGTCCTCAACGTATATTATGTAATGTCTCTTTAAAGACCATTTCAAAGTTACCAAACTTACCTGGACAATAACCTGCCAACAGTCCAAAGCGGCTCCCGTTGCTTCTTCAAAACCTTCAAACATACATAACAGTAAACTGTGTTTACCTTGCCAACATCCTCGGGCTGTAACATCTGTCGGTTCATTATCGTGCATCATGATACATGATGTGGCACAGCTGGAGCCACATCAGCATCAGCTGTATTCTGCTTGTACCGATGTTCATAACACTAAAGGAGTGAGAGTCTACAGACTGTACATAATATACGAGGTGAAGATGGACAGGTGAAGTCTGTTTATGTGATTTTAAACATAGTAGATTATGAAGTCATGTGGGGGCATTGGGGATCTTGGCCGGACAGAAGAATACGTAGAGTATGTCATTTTTTTAAAGAACATATCTCCCTCTTAAAAATTAAAAGTAGATTTTTCTAAAGGAAAATTGTATGTATCATAATAATATTATATGTTAAATATATTTTAGGCACCTGTAAAGCTCACCAATTAACATCATCTTGCTAGTTTAATGTGTTCACAAATAGAAATGAAGAAAAATTAGGCGTTACTAGAGGCGTTGGACTCTAGTAACTCTCTCTGATATCCAGACTTTCACTTCTTGAATGTGCCTGTGGTTGTTTTTATAAAAGTCATGCCATGTTGGTCTTTGCACTGGGAAACCTGCCTATCCAGTGGCAAGGCACAGAACAGCAGTGACTTTGGATATTAGAGGTGGACATCAAACACCTCAAAGCAACGAGAGAGAGAGAGAGAGAGACGCTGTGGCCCCAGCCTGGACGAGGAACTTCTTACAGCAGATGTTAGGTAGACAGCCCTGCCACCTATTGTTAAAACTCGCATATCAGTATCAGGTTTACCTAAACTGAACCTGAACTGTGAAACTTGAGTTTATCGTTAGTCAAGACTCACGAATAAGTGTATTTTAGCCACAAAACTTAGTCCCCTATACTGATCCAGATTGAGATATCTCAGCAACTTCAGTAACGTCATCAGGTCAAATTTAGAATCTGTTGATCACTTTGATTCATGACTAAAACCTGTAAATTAATGTTTCCAACCTTTGTGCAAAGTGCTAATTAGTGAAGATTATGCATAATAACCAGCTGAGTGCCTGTGATTGGATTTTTCTCGACTCTAACGTACACACACTAAAAAGTGGACAAAACAACCAATAGTTTTTTTTATTGCCATTGTGCATGAACTTTGACACTGCAGGTTACACAAGGAGTATCATGTAGTGAATTGATGAACACTCTGACCTGCCAGTGATGTGCTCTGGTCACTCTCAGTGCTGGTTTTGTATCAGTTGATGGCTTTAGCAACAAACTACTTGCTGATCCAGCCCCCATGCTCAAAACCAAAGTAAATGCAAGATGAGATGCTTGTGTCAAAGAACGGACAACATCTTATTATTATTATTTCTTTTTTTTTTTTCCTATTATTGCACACAACTAGTTTACCAATGCCAAGTATATGTGGGACATTGGGAAAGCCATAGCTCTTGGTAAGGTGCTGAAATGTCTTAAGAAACCACAACATTGCATTGAGCCTCTTTAAAAGCCACATATATACAAAATATGAACGGAGCGTCAAATGCAGGAATTCCACAAGCACACCAGATATCAAAACAAATGTGGGTTATATTTCACTCTTGCAAATGAAAGTTGTGGATCATTTACACTTGGGCAGGGTGATGCTCGTTTAACAGCCTTCGAGGATGGTGTTTTTGCACAGAATACATGAGATGTTGAAGGAGGTTTTGTTGCTTGGTGGTAGCATCAGGGTGCCTACAACACTCAGTAAATAACAGACAGACAGTGAGAGGGAGGCAGGCCAGTGTGATCCTTTTTATCTGTGCATCAAACAGATGAAGGCGCTACTGTAACCGCAACCAAAAAACATCTCTTCGTACTGTAGCTAGTCTCTCTTCAAATCAAAAAGGCTGAGAGATATTTTAGGAATGAATCATCATGAGTCTATTTATGTCTCGGATGCTAAAATCTCATGGAATGCTTTTAATGGAATAGCAATTATCTGGATTATCGGAACAGTCTAAGTTTGGATCTGCAGGTTGGAGTTGAAAGTTGTACAAACATTCATCTTGTATGGCTGGATTTGTGCAAACCGTGTCGTTGCATATCCGCTCTTGTCTCGGGATGGATGTTGTTGAACCTCGATACTTTCCCGGTGCGCTGGAAAGCTGACGTTAAATGCTTCCTCAGATTTGTAATGTTCTTAGTGTTTTGTGAGACCCTTTTTTGATTTAAAGCTGTATTAGTTGATATTTTTTTTGGCAACTTGTGGGGCGACGGAACGAACCGGAAACACCGAATGAAGTCGTTACGGCTAACAGTCGCTCATTTACAAGTCCAACAAAACTAGCTGGAATTCATCTGGGGTTGTGTTTGTGTCCACCTGATGAACACAAGTCCGATATTCAACTTCCCTTTTAACTTTGGTTTGGTCTCCACCAACTCCTGAGAAAAAGATCTGACACTTAGCTCCCTGGCTTGACACTAACTTTCTCTGTATAGTGGGGGGTCATAAAGCAAAAAAATAAATATTATAAAGAGGCTAAAAAGCTCCATAAAACTAGGTTTATGGTGCTTTGATGTATTTTTTTTTTATATAAAAATATTGATTAGTGCAGCTTTAAATTATGATTTTTTTAGGCTGTGTTTTATTTAGGCAAACTTCTTGTGCAAGCTTTGTGTTTTGACAACTTTTGACATTTGAGAACTTCAAAACAAAAAACAAACAAAAAAAAGTACTTATGTTTAAAATAAGGTGCAGCAGCATTCCTGTCACTTCTTCAGCTGTTTCTATCAAACAAAAAAAAGCTTGAATAAATAAATAAGGTGAAGAATAAAGCATTGTTTTGTGTCAGTGCTGAAACTCCTCATCACACATTTTTAGACAAAGTTGTGACTTCTATGCATTATGTTTTTGACCGTAATCCAGCTGATGCGTAAAAGGGTTAGGACTTTTTTATTAAAAATTCAGATTAGTGCTGAATGTATGAAAGATTTTTTTGTTTTTTAATTCAATCTGTGATGCTCTGAAATCAAAATTCAGTCCATACATTTAATGATCTGTCGCCTACCCGCATCTTTAAACTGGATAATTTTGGGAAGTGACCAGTTATCTCATGGTGGCGAATGCTTAGCTTGTGCTGTCTTTTAAAAAAGGAGGACATAAAACATGTTTACATCTCAGGAGCACTAAAACACATTCCTGCTCTATTCAACATACACTTTTTTACTGCTACTTGGTCAGCTTATGGCTAATATTAACTAACTTTAGACAGCCAGCACTTCACTTGTGCTCCTGTTCCATTATATTCACGTTTCTATAATCATCCTGTACTTGTGCCAAAAATGAAGGAGACTGAAGAAAATATCTTGGAGGATAATGTTTTTCAGCTGCGACAGCTGGGTTGCTTTCCAATCAATCACGTGATCGTTCTGATTGATTTTACTGACTGATATGTTACAACAGATACTGTATCCGATGAAATTTTGGCTGAGAAACCACCAGAGATTCAATGATCCAACTTTAAAGGGATGTGTGTGTACTCGTAAATATAAATATTGGTCTCAGAAATCTGTATGGCTTGGGCTCTAGTCTTGATTAAGTTGCACATTTTAAACTGCTTCTTTGGCTACGAAAACAGAGGTTCAACAAAAGATCATTTGTAGCTGAGAAAAAAAAAAAATGTTTGTACAACCACACCTCCAATCTGCACCTGAACCAAACGCTTCAGTTTGATTGTATCTTCACGTGACGGGTTCTGCAGACTCGTCCACTTCTGGTCCACTGTCAACGGGGCTCGGGGGAGCCAATCACACATCGTCTTCAGGCTTTTTTCTTTTTTTTTTTAAACGGACAAACCGACGGACGTCGTCGTCCAAGTCTCTGTCCAGCATGCTTCCATCAGTATACACACACACACAGCCATTATTATAATGCCATCAGTCACAGTGTGTGTGGTCCATACGGTTATCCCACCACCGGTCGGAGAAGGCAACCATGACGGGGGATCGCCCACTAACTTTTCAAGCCTTTTTTTTTTTTAACCCTCTGCGGCTTAGCTATCTCGAGGCCTAGTCTCAGACTAGGACTCTGGAACAGAAAGGAATGATTTGTCTGGGAATGAAGGAAAAAACCAGGAATAGATGACAGTGAATCTGTTCTGCTTTGTCAAGCTGCAGATATTTGTATGGACATACATTCCAGATTACCTGAGTATAGACTCTGATTGTGAAATACCTGAAGCGAGGCCAGATGCAGACACTGTGCAACCAATTTGAGGCCATTTTGTGTTTCGTTTTTTTTTTTTTTTTTCTTATATGTAATATGTATTTGAGCTCTCATTGCATTTTTTTTTCATCTTTTTTTTCTGGAGAGAGAGGGTTTAACAATGTGACCTGGATAGTGTAAACATAATCCTGAATAGTACAGCTGTTTTTTTTTTTTTCCTGTTCGGTACATAACACAGCAATACAGTTTGGGATTTTTTTTTTTGTTTGTTTTTGTTTTTTAAAACAAGCATTTTTCTTTCTTTTCATAGAGATATATGTGTATATATATATGTTAGAGCTTATTCATACTGTGAATGTTGAAACAGAACACAACACATAATTTAATCAGAAATATACTACCAGTTTAAAATGCATGCCCCTCCCCCCATCCATAGTGCTCCTTTCTTCCCTCCGATGCCTGCATATGATAACCTTTAACCATCAGGTCCTTCCCTGCCAACGACAGCTCAGACATTACGCAGGACAGAACATTAAGGTGGCGAGTCTTTGTGGTGGCGGTGGTGGTTATTCGGGACATTGTTGCTACGTCATGCAGAGATGGGGGGGGTGGAGGGGGTCAGCACAGAGAGACGGAGGCTCCCCCTGGCAGAGCAGAGGGAGGTGTTGGTGGGACAGTCAGTGGTGATGATCGGTGGTCGCTAGCGTGGATCCCGGAGCCAGAGGCCAGCTCTGCTCAGGTCTAGCTGATGGCCGGGCTGTCTGTCTGGGGGTCTGCAGTCTCTGAGGGCGAGCCGGGTTCCTCCGGGGGGTCGTCTGTGCTGGTGCTCGTGGAGACCTGAGTGGGGGCGCCGTAGAGCAACGTGGCCCCCTGGGCCTCTGACGCGGAGCCTGCCTCTGCGCCTGCGTTGTCTTCGTCCTCCTCGGGCTCAGAGGCCGGGGTGAGCTGCAGGGAGCCGGGGAGTTTGACGGGGCAGAACGCCGAGCCCGTTGGGATGAAGTTGACCTTGTTTTTGTCGGGGCAGGAGAAGAGGGGTACTGATGCAGATGTGGACTGCCTGGAGCTGCAGTGAAACATACACGGCATGAGTGAGGATTGCACATTTGTGAGGCAGCAATGCGGTATTTAAAAAAGCATGGGACGGTCAATACCTCATCTCCTCAAAAGCTTTAATCTTCTCACAGCCCTCTGGCGGCTCTCGCTTGAACATGTAACTGTTGTTGGGTTTGGGCGAGGAGGCAAACTTGGGCAACGGTGAGCTGCTTCCACTGTCTGTGAACACAGAGATACAGAAACAATCAACACCGTCACTGTTTTGAAGCATTTTGGAAGTCCACCACTTATTTTGTGTCACAGTCTAGACGCACTGTCAAAAATCCACGTTGATTTCAGTGTGACCTCACTCTTCGAGTCTCTGAAAGACTTCTCTACCTGCTGACACAAATCTACCCACAACTAATTTCGACAATGATTGTTCAAGGTTGCAGTTTTACTATGAGCTTGGTGGCATAACTGAGAGCATATCGAACTACAAGGGTACAGTTTCCTGTACCCTCCAAGTTAAAAATAATACGTCTCTTAAATTGGTGATGTTCGGCTACAGACAGTTTATCTAGCTGCTGTCTTCTCAGCTCCACAGCTCTTCGTGATGGGAGGCCAGAGTCACTACAGAGAAGAGAATTAAGTGCCATTTTCTGTCTGATGTGAACTCAAGTTAACTACTTTTAAAAATCACTTTAAATACTTTCAAAAGAAAAGTTATAGATATTTATTTTCTGGTGTTATTTTATAAAATAAAAAGAACAAAACCAACAACGTGTTAGTCCGTCTCCCGATACTTTTACTTCCCTAACCAGTCTTTGGATTTCAGGCCTCTGATTCTTACTGAAGACGTATTTATGAAAGTTTTATTTAAAAAGGGCTCAGTTATTTTCTAAAAACAGCTGCCATTTGTAGTTTTTATATAAACTTAAACCGCAGTAAGTAGTGCATTTCTTGGAGGACTATTTTCAGCGGTGGATTAATCCACATTTGGTGCTCTAGAGAGTATTTCTGGGGACAGGATGGTGTGTTTGTGGGATTAAGTCGGAATAATTTACAACGTGTGTGTTTATAGTAATGAAGGGACAAGAGAAAGAGTGTGGATTACTGGATGAAAATACTAAGTAGGATCAGTTCATTGTTGGTTTGGAAGGAAAAAAATACAATATCACCAAAGTTATTCTTGAAATATTCAGCAATATTTTTAGCAAGCGGAGCCAAACTAGCAGCAATGACATGACATTGTACTGACTGTACTGTATGTCTCCAGGAGCACACTACTTTTTTTAAATGTGTCATCATAGTGTGAACACTTATTATTTTTTATTTCCAGCCCACAGTGCCACATTTTCTCCTCATAATATGAAGTCCATATTTTAAGCAGCCAAAAGTAGCGTGCTAATTAAAGCCAGCGTGCCTTCAGTCCTTCTTCAAAGCTGAAATGGATCCTCTACTTACAGAATACGGCCTTTAAAAGTGTGGGATCTAAAAAAATTTCGAGGGTGGATACGACTCGAAAAAGTAGACATACCAATTCAGTCAGCCCGAGATTTAATTTAAAGCATTCCTTTGGAAAATTGCAGTGTTTTCCGAGATCCGGCAGAAATGTGCAGTTATGACCGGACCGGACCGTTCCAACAACGTGACCCCAGTGACCCGTATTACGTTCTTTACCTTTATCCCGGTCATACAGTAGATCCTCCGTGGAGTAAGGACTGCCGTCGTGCGATCCTGGTGGGCAGGCGGGCGAGGGGCAAGGCGACAGGCTGGAGCAGCTGCTGGACCTGCCGGGGGCTGAGGGAGTCTGGGTGTCCACGCTGCGGGTGCTGCTGCTGCGCTGCTGCGGAGGGAAGGGTGCCCGCCGTCCGTCAGGAACCTCCAGGGACTGAAGAGTCCAACAGAGGACGTGTGCGTGAGTAACATGTTCACAGAGAAACTGCATATGAGGTGAAATTGAAACAGAACCCCACCTTTAACTCCTCCTTCTCCCCGTTGTCTTTGATGAAGACCTTCTCCAGCTCATGGTTGATGCCCTCCATGCTGCTGGGCACCCTGGAGATGGAGGGCTTTGGCACTGTGATGTTGGACAGCGGCATCTGGGCCGACTTCGACATGGAAAACTGCTGCAGAACAAACATACCGACACAGCACAGGGTGTTTAATCATGGGGAAGTTATGAACCATTTCCTATGATGTCAGCAGTACAACAATGTGTGTTTCTGTGCTGGTGACCGTTTCTTTGTGTTTTCAGCTCTCAGCACTTTTGTAGCTTCTCAGTAAATCACTGTGGTTTCACTTGTGTGTGCTCACTTCCACATAGCGGCCTTATTTTACTGTTAACTGATCGCTTTCAGCTGTACGGAGATGTGTTTAGTTGCTGCTTCACTTTAACAGACTTTCCATCTGCAGGATGTTTTTCACTCTAAAGAGGTTCTGGCAGTGTTTCTTGAACTTGTTTTACACCGAGTCCCGCCTCAAAAAATATAAGGCTCTCCAAGTACCACCTCAGTTCAAGTACCAGAGTTCATTTTGTGGAAACGGTGCACTCCTGTACTCTGAATATTTCCCGTTTGGAGTTTTTCAGAGTTTTTGCACCATTCATTTGACCTCCACTTAACGGTCTTGCCATCAAATCTTAGTTCGTAACTAATCATAATCGTGTGCTACGTTCATGAATGAATGCGACCATGTACAGTAGCAGGCTGATGTGGAAACAAAATATAGTTTAGGTACTTAAATTTGAAGTTTTTACATAAAACTATGTATCTTCTTTTAGAGGGAGCTCACCCATCACCTGTCTCGTGTGGTGCTCAGAGTTTTAGGAATGCATTTGTCACAAAGTTGGCAGAGCTTTATCAGTGGTGTTATTATTCAAGTCAACTCAATCAGATACGGATAGACATATTATGTCAGCATGGCCCGACTTCTTGCAGCTGTTCATGGCATAGCTCTGCGTGACTAACCTCCCCATCATGGAAACCCCCCCATTAAAACGAGCCTCATGCTTACATACAGTAATCTGATTTCTCTTTTATTTCCCAATATGTGCTGACTGGCTCCATATGTCAGGCCATTCTAACAATATTGTGTTTTATATTGGATACTAAAAGTGTTCACTATGTGCTCATGTGTTAATGTGATTGGCCAGAGCTCACTCATGTTCTCAGCTGACTACCACAGCTCGTCTGTTGTGTGGTACAACCATACCATGCATTATATATAGTGGACATGACCTCCACGACGTCACTCAACCAACCACCAATGACCATTTGGATTGAGTTGCCATGGATATGCATTGCTACGCCTCTATCCTGATTGGCCAGTTGCCATATTAGAGATTTGTCGATCACAACATAGACACATCCTAAATCATGCCCGTCTATTTTTACTCTAAATGGGATCATAATTTACAAAATGGACATCATGTTGTCTGGAAGAAGACTTAAAACTAGTCGTGGAGACCAAAAACTCCTGTTTACAGAAGATATAAACCAATGAGGGAAGTAGGATCATTTTCTCATAAGACTCAATACGATCAGAATTCTTTCTGCAGCCACCGATCATAGCCACTGGCTATTAGAAAGAATGGGTACAACACATACAAGTAGGCCTCTATGCTCGACTCAAACTGTTAACTCATAGTACTACAGAATGAACGTTTCCCATCACTCAACACTGTGATAAACAAGGCTGGTCTGTTGTGCTGTCTCGCTGTTTATATCTTGTGGGCAGAAATTAACCAAAACGTGGAATCCAATTTTGAACACTTGATGTAGTAAAACGTGGCCTAAATATAAATTTTTTCCTCCTCTATGACCACTCTTAGAATCCATAGATAGAGGATTACAGAGACTATTTCCCTTTATTTACTACAGCCAGACTTCTATACAGCAGAAATAACA
Source organism: Larimichthys crocea (assembly GCF_000972845.2). Lineage (NCBI taxonomy): Eukaryota > Metazoa > Chordata > Actinopteri > Sciaenidae > Larimichthys > Larimichthys crocea. Next base: position 6,444,758 of record NC_040023.1, on the reverse strand, counting down.
ACTAGAAACTAGGAGACAAAACATGCGGTCAATATCAAAGCATAGATAGCACATGTATATCCAGTGATTCGTTAAACTAAACAAAAAGGTGATTAAAGTTTGTCTTTTTGGGGTCTAGTTAATCTCACTCTTCTCAAAAAGGGACAGAGGATTCAACTTTTTATCTCTTTGGCATCCAACATGTCCCTCATACTGCAAACAACAATTCCCTTCAATTTCCACAATGGATTGCCTTGTGGGACATTAGCATGAAAGTTTTTGTAGTCAGCATAATTATAATTTTAATTATATTTCTTTCCAGCTTTGTGTTTTTCCAGCATTAACAACCTTTAAAGTTGAAACACAGTCAGAGAATACAATAAAATCTGGTTAATATCAGCTTGTTTTTGTAGCTGTAGCATCTCCGAGAACTGAAACTACAATTTAGTTTGACTGAAACTGTATAACTGATCTGTTGTTTCAGATTGAACTCATTTAAATTCAGTACCTGCTTATTTATTGCAGTATGGTAACACAGATGTCATTTGTCGGCCCAGTCGTGCCACCTTGAGGACACTGATAAAAGATATTTCAGGCAGTGCTCTACCTGAGCGTGGCTGGTTGTGGAGGTGTGGTTGGTAGTGCTGGTGAGGGCGGTGTAGGTGACGGTGTTGTACTGGAGGGGGGACAGTCGGTCCTTGTCTTTACTGTGACGCCCTCCTTGTTTACTGCGCTGGAGCTGCTGCCGGAGCTTCGCGATCTGCTGGAATCAAAACAGGAGAAGACGGAGGAAACATTTAGCAGGTAGGTGGACCAGGAAGCCTATCTCTAATAATTTTATAACCAGAAATTAAACTTGCAAAATGGAGACACACACTATTGACCCAAAAAATCCACTAGATGTCACTGTTCACAGCGATGCATCACACGCATCACCTTCACTGTCTGGTATGCTTTGTATTCTGGTTCAACCATGGAAACTTTATATTTCAAATAAAACTCTAACAGCTGTATTAATACACACTACAGTTAGAGCTGTATCTGAATATGTTTAAATCCCTTTAAAATCCAATAAGGGGAAAACACTAGAAGTCTCTGCATTCGCTTTGTGGGTGTGTGTGTGTGTGTGTGTGTGTGTTTGGCAGCGAGATGAAGAAATTTCCCAGTCCTCCGGTGTGTGCACCAGTACTCCAGAACATGTCCATACATGTTCCCTCATGCAGTCCTGACACTGGCCCTCTTAACCGTAGAAACACAAACGCATGCAGTACGTATCAATGCAGGCTCTGTGTGAAACGGCTTGTTATGTGATCCCGATATTTGGGCCGCGGAACCAGTTACACAGTCCCACGTCCTGTGAAGTTTTTGTCTCTGCCTCTCTCAGCCTTCATTTTGGCCCATGTGGAGGAGAGGCTCTGACACAGACTGGTAGTTACACACTAAATATAATATGCGAAAACACGCATCTGGTGAAAAGAAAGAGGAAGTATCGGAGTTTCGGGGGAATCCCTTTGATCCTCAAGAACACGCCTGTGATAGGAATTTATGTATTATCAGATTAACTGACCTTGGATGTCGCTTTTCATAACCACACTTTAACTATACATTGCTATTATATGACCAATGTTCCACATTTTAGTCAGGTGATGAAATCTGAATATGAGCACAGATTTCGATGACTGATTCACCACGAGTAAAAGAAGTAAATACTGGATTACTGGTTTTTCACAAGCCACATATCTTCTGAAAACTCTGACAAAGTTCTCAGACAAATTAGGAAAAATATAACCTTCTTCGAGACTTGTCTTTGTTTCAGCCGCAACACTGATATCTCTTCTCTCTGTTGGCGCTCAATCGCTGCTTGGTTTCACCAAAGATGATGCATAACTGAACTAAAACTTTGGCACAACGCAATCTGCATTCATCCGTCCGCACCACGTTCACAACACTTCAAAACGAGGAGGTTAGGAGATGGGGGCGAGGAGACAGGAAGTGTATACGATTTCATATCTTTGGCTGAAAGATTGTGATGTGTTATCTTCTGTCATCGAAAATTTTTGACAATGATCTACTACGCATGTGTGGATCACGTCCTCCAAGTAATATAAAAAGATCTTCTACGTGGCCGTGGTGTCCACAGCTGTCTGTGTACACATCTGCTTGGGAGTATTTTCAAGCCTTAAGCAGGAGTGTGTGTTATGCTCAATCCTAGACACCATGGAGCATATCTACTGTCAGGCTGCCAAGAGCCCTGTCAGCAAAAGAGTTCATCATGATGGGCGGCAGTAGAAGAGCTTTCACCAGCATCTGGTTCAAAAGTAGTTTGTGTGAACAGTTAAAGTATGTGTAAAGTAAGTTCTGAGTTTGTCAGCCCAAAGAAGAAAGTGTTATTAATCACCAAGCCAAATTTAAATGATTAAAAATATCGACAAGTTTATGAAATTAGTTGTCAAAATCGGCTAAAAATGAGCAGCATCCTCAGCTCCAGGAATGTGGGGGCGTGTCCTCTGAATGTGCTGAAGCCACGCCCACTCATGGGAGCAGTCAAGCAGCCATTTTGAAGCGACTGAAACGTGTCAGATGAGTTCAGAAAATGACACTACTAACTTTGAAACACTCTGAGCCAGATAAATTCATCTCTATCTCTCTGCTAGGGGTGCAGAGGTATGCTTAGGGTGACCTCAGCGTGTCATCGAGCCACCCTTTAAGGACCGCCCACAAAATCCTGGACTGAAAACTGGTGAAACCTCTAACTCCACATTTCAGTAATACATTGTTCAAAGTCTTTTCACGTTTTCAGCAACTGTTTTCCAACATATTTAATGTATTTTGAAAGAACTGCTTTTACACAGACTTTAAAAAAGAAAGGGCAGTGTTGTTCATCGTCTTCTCGACTGATGACTTTGAATCAGTGACTTTTAGAGGGTAGTCCTACAGCAAGTGTGTTTTATAACAATGCAGGACTCAGAGTTCTGTTTTTAAATGACACCTGTTTTGACAACTACAGGCAGTAAACACACCTTAAAGAGGTAATCTGTCATGAATGCATCAGTATTCATAAAAAAAGAATAGTCACTAACAACAATGCTTGCACTTCCAAACACCCAACACAGACTTTTGTCCTCTACATAACGTCCAGTAGGTGTTGTTTCCTGTAAACCTCTTGTGCAAGAATATGCAATCTGAATCCTAGATGGCCTCTGCCACTAACCAGTGCTTGGCACAAGTTGCAATTTTCAAAAGGCAGACGCTTGTGACCACATGTCTGTGTTTGAAAAGGAATCAATAACATCATAAGTGCTCTCAGGAGGGATTTGGTTTTGGTTGAACAGAAATTGGGAGCCAGTAAAGAAGTTGGTTTGCATTACCTGGTGCGCAGAGACCAAATGTGTGGCATGATTTGCCGGAAAACAATGCGGACAGTACAATGGAGCCCTTCATCTGTTACTTTCGGGAAGGAAGGTTGAATACAAAGAGAAACTTGGTTGTCTACTCTGGTTTGTCTGAACACATCCAACACATCCTAAGTGATCGGTTTTCAGGTAGGTTTGTCACGTTATTGTGTTGCAGGTTGGCAAGGAACTTATACCATCACTGATACCACAGCTCTTCTCCTGGACGTAAAACACCATAGTAGTGGGGCTCAAAGAGATTTGGGCACCTTCAGTTGTGGTATGGATAGCCTTTAGAGCAAGTGTCCTACAGTACAAACACCACCTAGATATACATTGCCTACTCTAACCCACCCTAGGTCTAACTTCTGAGCATAAAGTGCACGGTTGGGGTCACATATCCATTTCAGGATAAGATATATCACGGTTTTCAGGAAATACATGAACTGGGTGATGGAATTTCATCTTCTCATTTCTGTTATTTGGAGTATCATCACATTCAACAAGGCTGGGCAATGAGAGGTGGACGTTTCCATCCTGAGATTCTATTACATAACCCCTGGCTATTCTTCCCATAGTTTCTCACCAGCAAGTATTCTTAGAGAGTAAAAGAAGCATGGTCCACATCCATCAAACATTTCGAAGAACTCTGAGCGTACTCGAGACCTGCTACTCTGTTGGCCATGAACTATAAAAGGCCCTTCTTCTCTGCTGGACACAACTGTACAAGGTAAGGAACTTGGAGCATGGCCTGTCAGCTTTCCATCTCCATTTGGAGGTGATTGGATTTGGTAGTAGGATAGCTTCCACCTCGTTTTCTTTGATCCAGCGACATGGTCCTGGGTGGAGAGCTGTATGGTTGCAGCTTTACTTCTAGCTTAAACAGGAAGTTGAAGATTATTTCCTGTGATACTTAAAGAAGCCACTGGGTGGCTTTAATGCTGACTTACATCAGCATACCTTGCCTTTTTGATTAAATCTAATATGATTCACCAACTACAACACACACATGATTATGTACACTGCTAACAGTTCTGGTGTAGTTCTTTAAAGGAGCTTCACTGCTCCTCTTGCTCCTTGTAGCTTATCTATTGACATCTGTAGAATCGGTGTCAGCACTGCTCCTCCTCTGCAGCCCTGTAACTCAGTAACGTGCCTGTGCGCACACTAGTGAGGGCTGAGCTGTCGGGCCTTATTGTTCCTTTTGTTGCAGGAGGCGAAGAAGAGCCAGCTAGGGCTCGGGTGACCATAAATTGTAGCGGGTTATGGCCATTTCAGAGGGGAAGTGAGTAGTTAAGAGTGAGATAGCGTTATCTGCCACCTCCCTGCTGCTGCTGAGTATCAGAAGGGTGGAGCTGAGAGGTACTGATAGTGCCGTGCCGGGTGCAGATTCAGAGGATGTGTCTGTCGCTGCTGAACACCATCAGCACCATAAAGACACGATACCACAGGAGGTTCTGCAGCCTGAAGAAAACGCCAACAATAGTCGTAATTCACCGTGTCTTCTCGAGATCGTTGTCAAGTCACCATCAATAATGCCACCAAGAGATGAGATGAAAGAAAAACAAGTATCTCTATCTGCTCTCTGCTAACACTTGAGTAGGTCTAAGTAAAGTAATACTTTAAAGAAAGTCTGACACTATACAAACTCTACTAAAACAAAACTGAGACGATTGCACCACTACATTTTAAAACTGTAGTTCCCATAATACTTTGGAAGATGTAAACAGGAAGTATAATATTGCTTTCAGTATTCAGCAAATAACAATCTGGGCTACAACCTTTTTTTTTTGCCATATTTGTTTACATTCTGTCAAATTGGCGCAATTAAGACACCAAATTAGCTATAAGCTGTTCCTGTTTGCAATGTACTATTACTGGAAATTGAAGAAAACCTGATGATTCTTGGGCACGTTCTGGAGTTATCTATGATTTGAAAGCAGATTAACAGACATACTTTTACAAATATGTTCTAAAAAAACCATCCATCCACCAACCATAAAAATATCATCATATCAACATTTGTCAAACAAAACAAGGGGTTTCTGGGTAACTATAATTAAATTAGGCTCGTACAAGAGCCAAAAAGTGCAGATACACTGTGCTCCACGTTGTGTAGGTTTACTGTGTCTACATGTGTTTGTATTCAGATTCAGTGTCATGCCTCTTTGAGCTGGTCAGCGCTGCCCCAGGACGCAGAGCGCTGGTGGGTGCTCCTCTTCTCTCCTGTTTCCTCACTCCAACATCCAGGAGTCTGAAAAGAACATCACAGCCAGACGTTACTATTAGCATACTTGGATCTGAACTTGTTAAACAATGTTCTCACCGTGACTCTTATAAGATCGTTGTGGTGTTCAGTAGTTTTACCCATCACGCTTATCAGTTGTGATTACTCTGTACTCGCTAAAGTCCGTCAGACAGATTATCAAATTGAATATTCCAGCAGTGGATGATCAATGTGACAAATTCATAGAGGCGGCATGGACAGACTCGCATGTATTCACACACACACACACAGCTCTGTGAAAGCTGAGCCGAGCTCTGCGACACAGTGTGAGAGCACTACAGTGAACTCTCGCTGCCATCCAAGCATACAAACACACACACACACACACTCTCAATTCAACCTCCCTGTCCAACTTCCAGAGGAAACTGAACTGCTCTCTTGCTCATCTTAATGCCTCCAACTCAAAGGGCCATTTGTTTATTTTTGAGCAGCAAGTCAGTGACTAGAGACTCTTATTCTGTCTTTTTCTTCTTCTCTGTCTGGGGAGGATGAAGCCACCCAGAGCTGACAGGACAGGCCTACATTATTTTCTGAGAGGAAGTCACTCACTATCACAAGCTAGGTTTGATGGAAATGGCTCGATTAAAATATATAAAAATACGCAGTTAAAGTTATGCACGATTAACAGCGTGGCTGCTTTTGATTGACAGGTGGCTTGTTTGCGCACATGCCTCAGCTCCACCCTCGATCCAGATCTGATTTTTAGATTAGCTGGGAGGTGGCAGAGGCAGATCTGCCAAGACGGAGGCAGCCAGAGCCTCCACATTCATACGACATCCATTCTTTATACTGTGTATAACAGCATAAATCCTAAACTTGGCTACATGTATCATGTCAGAGATAAGGCATATGGACTAACCTATATTACAACATGTTAGTCTGACCCTGATAGCCATGAGTTTAAGGGAGCTAGTAGTGTGCAAGATTACTTGACATACAAACCGGTCCAACATGACTAATCTGAGACAATGAACCTAATCTTTCTCTGTAAAAATGCCACCTAAAACCAGTTAGTAATCTGTGTTACGTGTTGCTTAGGGTTGCCTCTGCAGGCAGGTTGATGACTGATAAAACTAAGCAGAGAGGAAGACATCCCTGCTTACACACATCTGTCAAAGAGCAGCACCACATATGCAGACTCCCACAGTCGTGCCTTCGTGTCACTTCAAGAGTTAATAATAAACTGTAAGCTGAGAGCAAAGAGGTCATCTGTCTTTTGAAGCTCCACAGATGCGTAGGTGGTAAATGTCACACAACCTGGAAGACACAGGATGTATAGACCAGTGTGTGTGTGCGTGGAGACATTTGAGCTTGAGCAGCATGAGACGATCACAGGGCAGGAAGGTGTGGGCACAAATTAAGGTCAAGATTGACACAGACTATTATCACTACGGCACAAGAAATAAAACAGGGCTCAACAGTAACTTCTTTTTTTTAAAAGAGGCATCAGTTTTTGGTTGCTTGAATGGGTCACTATCTTAAATTCTGAGTAATTACAATACCATGCAGTTATACAGCAGCTTAATAAAAAAAGGGACATGGAAGAAAGTTTTCTTATAGTAATAACTGAATAAAACTCTTAGTAGTTTGTGTTTAACATATCTGACGCAACGCCACCCCACTGACAGTATCTGTAATGGCACCCACCTGTCAATCAAAGCAGCCACGCTGTTAATTTTTTATAACTTTAAGCCTTAATATAATTTGCACAGGTGAGTTCTATAAAAATTCACCCTCAGTACAGTTGTCACGAATGTGTAAATTAGCTATAGAGACCAAAACTGGTTTTTGTACCAGGCTGTAAACATGTTTATTTCTGCTGTGAAGTTGTGACATTTTAACATGGGGACTTATGGAGATTGACTCGTTCTGTAGCCAGCCTCAAGTGGACGTTTGAGGAACTGCAGTTTTTGACACATCCGCATAGGCTTCCCAGCCACAGAGGTTGCCACTTGCAAACATCTTATACTTTGAGTAATTACAATGCTAGGCATCTATACGACAGCTTAATAATGAAACTGTGACATGAAACATTTTTATAATAAAAGCTTTAATTACAAAATTCCTGTAACAGAAGAAGTAGTAGTAGTTTGAAATGTCTGTATCTGATGTAACATGTATATACAATACTGGTATATTGGTTGTACAGCTGTTGTCATGTTAATTCTTTCATGCCAAAGTCAAATAACTTAATTTACTTTGCCCTCGTCTCTAATAGAAATAGAAAGTAAACACACCAAAGCACTGTCACTTCGCCGCTGATGGCAAAGGCCAAGAGTCGTGTGCCAGTTTCTCAAAATGGTTACCAATGGCAACCTGGGATCTGTTCACTATCAAGCTGTGTAAAATGATACCAATATTTTAAAGTCAGAGCTAAGTAAACTGCTGAACTAAAGCCCCAGACAGGAAGTGGATACAGCGAGACGACACAGACCGACACCAGGCCCACGAGAGGTGATCCAGCATGATAAACCCCCATCTTTCCTTTATCCTAACAAAACACAGTAAATCCTTTACAAGTCTAGTGCTGCTCGCTTCGTGACCTACAAAAACTGATAGTGGTGACTCATACGGTTCACACTCGGGCTTCGGGCTGCAGATGGTCAAAATGAAGATGATGACGAAGATCATCCACTTATGGCACTCCCCAGGGGTGCAGCTCTCCAGTCTTAAGAGAGCTCTTATGTAAGTAAGAAACAAAAAGACATTTGAAGACGTCACCTTCGGCTCCGGAAACCTGCAGCTGGCATTTTACACTGTTTTTCAGATGGAGATTTTCTTTTTGCATTTCACTTTCGCCTCGAGGAAATAATAAAAATATACCTCCTTCTTCTATTTTTTGACATTTTATAGACCAATTGATTAACTGATTAATCAGCGGGTGAATCACTAATGAAAATAGTAGTTAGTATTAGTTTTCACTTCAAAATCAGTGCTCACTGAGCCGCCCAAACATGCTATTCATTCTGAGATGTTTGCATCTAAGATTGATGAAGATGTGGCTGACCACTGCAAAAGGGATCAGATTTAGATTGCCTTTAGCCTGGCTCTGTACTGTAACATAAATGGTAACGTTAGCAAGCCTTCATAGATGCCTGCGGAGAGATGTCAATAATTAAACACTAAATTAGATGCAGGCAACGAGTGAGACAAGCCTGCAGTTGATTTAACCTCCTGTAACCTTTAAACTTGTGACTCAAATGTAGAGTTAGTGGGTGGGTCGCCCACCTATTCCATCAGCAGTCAGTCAAAACACAGTGTGGGCCACAGATGCAGACTGTGAAAACCACTGGTTTAGTTCTTCTTCTTTTTTACGTGATCTCACAGAAATGACTGTAGAATAAAAAGGTAAAGTCACGTTTCTTTTCCCACAACCATCCTTGTGGTTTGTGTAAATCTTACTTGAGTTATGTTCATGTCTGCTTTTTCAGAGGCAAAGAATGTTCCACTCAAAAGAGGTTTGAATTGCAAATTCAAGTTACCTTTGTTCAGCAGAATACATAATCTAAAGTCTGTTATGTCTTATTATTTGTGTGATCCTTGCTTAAATGCGTCACAATGAATAGAGACACACCTCGTTATAAAACTCCACCAAAAGCCTCCAAAAATAGTATATCTGGCCCTTAAGTTAATCAAAGTATCAGCGTCCAGCTCCTGTAATTTACCAACACATTAGTACAACCCAACAATAACAGGCTACATGTGGCTGCCCACTTCATATGTCTGCAAAAAGCCACATTACTTCATCTCTGTAGGGGACCGGACACAGCGCGAGACATGAATAGAAAGGCTTACCTGTGTGGATTTGTCTTTCATACAAGATGGATAGTGCACATGGGGGTCACGAGGCCACTGCCCGGTGAGGTAGGGCCCAGTGATAGTGCCCAGGGAGGAAGTCTGCCAAATGGCCCCTGAGCTCCGCACCTGCTGGGACTTTGTCCTTTCAACTGCACAGATAAAAAGAAAAAGGAAGAGATTGGTTCAATGTAATAGGAACCTTAGTAATTATCACCTAAATGTATCCTTTCTGCAGCTTTTTCCTTCTTTTAGCTCATTGTTTGGGTTTTGTGGTACATTTCGAGCATCCAACAGTCTTTTTCTGCACAAAAAGCTCTGATAACAAACAGCAGACAAAGTCAGCACAAGCTGGTGAGTATAGTTGAACATGAGGCACTTCAGTGGCTGCACAGGTTCACCAACATCCAACGACTGCCCCGTCCTTCCATCAGTACAGTTTCAGTATGAGCAGCGTCGTCCTCTAAAGAATGTACTTATTAACCAGTCCTATGCGTGCTCACACATGCTGGCTCATCTGGCCAGTGCTCTCGTTGTAATCTGATGTCTTGGCTTCTGGTCCAACAATAGAGAATCCTATTAAACAAAGTAGAGGTCCAGGTCACTTGCCATAAAGCCACCAGATTACAGGTACACTCGAGGGACTAAATTATACTTGGATGTGATCTTCCAATCATGTTAAGCAGCTTGACAAAGCGTTGTATGACGGGGAAGAATATCTCTCTTCGTCACACACTCTCTCTCTTGTTACTGTCTCTCCTCATTAGAAGGAGAAGAATCTGCTTAAACTATCCATCATGCAGTTCAGCCAAAACTAAACTGTATGAAGACTATGATGTAGGACTACAAAATCGAGACCACATCTGAATAAGGTTGGGGTATTTGGATTTTTCCAATGGTGGCGCTAAAACGGTACTTTTAAAAACAGTACTGGTGCCTAAATCGGCACAAAGCAAAAAACACACGTAATCGATGACAGTCTTACATTTGTTGCGTATCCCACCCATGTTTAAAGGTAGCTACTATGTTCTACCACTAGCTAATAGCTGCTAGGGTCTGCTCAAAGTTGCTGCCTGTTAAAAGGAGGTTTTTCCTTGCCACTGTCGCCAAGTGGTTGCTCATGGTGGACATTGCTGGGTCTCTCTCTGTAAATGTCATAAATGTCAATTTTGCTATATGATTTGGCGCTATATAAATAAATAACACTGAATTGAATTGAATAACTAGCGAACAATGGGCTATCTGCTGCCAGAGCCACGTAGAGAAACCAACCAAGCCATAATGTAAGCAGCCATTGTGGTGTAACGTCCGACTAGAGGGCAACTGTTACCAAAACAGGCACCAATGTTGTTCTTGTGATTCAAGCCGGTAGATACAGGTCCATATTTTATACTGTAACCTCACCTCTATACATTTAACACAGAGCAAACAGTATTCTTCAATGCATTTTATAAAACTGAAGCAGTTGTGCTGACACACAGGGTGTGAACAAATCAGCTTGGGAATTTGTTTACAACTTGTCGGATCATCTGACCATATGTGTTTCTTATCCCACTGCGCTTCAAGTCACTGTGTTCCCAGGTATCAGCAATTCACTTGGTACACACACTTTTGTTTTTAGAGATAACAATAATGGCCTAAACTATGAAAAAAGACCAACATTGAAAAGCATTAACACAGAACTATGCTTTGATTAAAAACAGCTTTAAAAACATGTCCGGAAAGGCTGTAATGTGTGGACTTGAACCACCCACAGCTGTACTGTTAGACTTTAGGATGCACAGTAAACAGTCATAAAAATACAGAACCACTGACTTCACAGCATGTCAGCACTTTGGTTGAATAAGTCCACAGTGGATACCAAATATGGACACCTAATGACTAATCCTGTTCAAATCAAATCGTTTTTTAAGATTTCCTGAACAATTGGGACCCTGCTGGCTCAGATAAATAGCTCAAATCAAAACAGGCCTACTACTTCCTGTCATTTGATGTGTGCTTACGTGACCCCAGTGTGCACGAAGAGCTGCATTATGCAGCTATCATCACACCACTGAAGAAAAACAGACACAGCAGCTTTAGACTATTGTACTGTACGAGATATTTCATCCGGTATTTAAATAATTTTTTGGCGTACCAAAGAGTTTGCCTTTTATCCACAGCCAAGAGACAATTGCACTATAAAAAACAGAATTCTAAACATTTCCATTAACCGTTTGAACGGTTGCTTTTTTGCATTGTATGTTGTTATTTTCAGGATATGGTGCTAACTAAATTTGCATATAAGTGCTGCTTTTTTGAGTGTTTTAAATGTTGCCATGGAAACATGTTGGCGGTATACTGCACCCATTATGTTCGTATCAGGGTTATAGTAATTACAGGTCTTAGTCACGACAGGGAAACAAAGCTCTGATCCCATCTTCCAAGTGGCTGAAAACCAAACAAATATCAGCGTTAGCCTAAAATGTGTTGTTCATCTTAAACAGATATCGTGTTTTATTGTCAGTTCGCAGTATTTTTGAACCCTCGTATGATGAACTGCAACCATTAAATCAAATCTGGAGCTGTTTGACGACATGAATGCTTGCAAAGGCTTAAACATGGATGGGAATCTTTATCATCCGTCCCATATGACTTAAAGCAGCTGTAGCCTGGCTGCAGACCAACATTTTTAGCTTATATTTCCTCACATTGTGGTGGACACCATTAAAGGTCATGCTGCATTAGATGCCAGAAGTTCCTGTTTGGCAATAGAACTGCAGACAACAATCAGGATGATGATTATGAGGCAAAAATCTAAAGTTAAAAGAATTTCTCAACATGTTTTTGGCCACATACCGAAGCATAAAAAAATCTTCAAAACTTTGTAAGGTGGAGAACTGAAGTTCAAAAACGACCATCTGCTGCTTAGTTTTTTGCCATGTATCATTGTGGTGTGTAGTCATCGTTAACACCCTGCACTATCATCTGCAGTCACAGGTCATACTGAGGCCACAACTAAACAAGCACAAGGACAAATTCCTGACCTCTGAGAGCGGTCAAAGAAGCAATCCATAGATATCCCTGCTCTTACACAAACCCCGTTCTGTGCACGTCAAACAAAACCACAGACAAACTTGGTTGGACAATAACAAGAGCTACTGTGGGTTAGCTGTCATATGAAATGTTTGTTCATCAAAACCGTAGCCTTTGTTTTACATCTTGTAATCACTGTGGTCAGGCCTCATAATAAAACACTGTAGACTGGATAACAAGTACAGCTGTGAGTCTCAGTAGCTATGTCGCCAAGTCCAAAAAGATGGCAACACGCAGCAGAATCAAATAGTTAAGTTACCGAATTATTGATTTCTGTCCAAATATATACCGTCTGCGTGGTGTAATCCACCATGTAAATGACAAAGTAGCTTTCTAAATGTAATGACGAGTTCCATGATCAATCTGCAGCTGTGGAGGACCACCACAGTTTTGCCGAGCAAAAAGGTTCAGAATGAAAACAGGAAACTACGGTAAAGAAAGGTATCATGCCAAGTCTACAGGGGAAACCCCAAGGTTCGCCTAAAATGTGCAAAACAACCTAAACAGGCAAAGCACTTTGCAATATTGCCTCAGGGTTCAGCGTCTTGCTCAAGGACACTTGAACACATGGACAGGATTAGCCGGGGATTGACCCACCAACCAGAGCGTTGGGTGACATGTTAAGATCTTCCACCTGGTCACCGCCAACAATGGCCCTACCCTACAACCCTGAGATCAATGGACGACCCACTCTTCTCCGAAGCTACAGCCATCCCATACATGCAGTCAATTCCCAAATAACAATGTCAAAATAATAATAAAAGGCAGTATTGCGATAATACCCGGAACCATGATACTTTGTCTGGTATAATATCGTGGTTACTCATTTTGGTATTGTGACAACTCTAGTAGGATAACAAGGTCATCCAGCATGACTTTGAGTCATATGACCACCTCAAACCGCAGAGAAACACTCCCAACAGGGGGTCATACATTATTCAGAAGACTCTAGTTAAAAATATTTTTTAAAAAGACCATTTCACAGGTTTTGCATCTCATTTCTATGCACAGAGTTTGTCACAAAATGACATCGTCTGTCTCTTGTTTTCAACCTCAACGCAGTGAACAGCTGTGAATGGTTTACGGTAAGGTGGGCTGACTTAAGTTCAAATCATACACATAGTACATCTACAATAATTCTTCCTAATCCTCTAACAAATGTTGGTAATCTTATAGGATGGAACCAATTAGAAACAGCCAAGATAAAGTCCAGTCATACCAGCATTTAAAAATAGCATAAAGTAACAATTAAATCCATTTTTATGTAAAAAGAATCACAAGTAGTGTTTCCATAAACGCAGCAAGTATGTAGCAAGTCTGCACTGTTGACCAACAGCAAACAGAAACCAACAGTTAACCTTGCTGGCTGGGATGGTTGTACTTGACTAGTGCTAACATCTTAACCAATAGACCTTTTTCACAGCAGCTATTTTGACATGATACAGTAGGTAAACACAAGTGTGACCAACCAGATGGCTGCTGTGAAAAAAGGTATATTGGCTAGTGTATTAGATGTTAACCTGCCAGCTACAGTAGTTCACCAACTAGCATTATAAGTCACCAACCTTCTAGCACGGCTTATTTTGACTTCTCTTCATTATTAAAGGCTGCACCTCCGCAGTGTGCTAGTTAGTTGCATTAGTTTAAATTACAGTAATGCTACAACGCAATGTGTAATTCATAGGTGTGTTACACAAAGCTACTATCTGTATCTGTTGCTCTACATAACTAAGATATCTAAAATCAGATTTGCATTGAGCATGGGCAGGGCCAACACCAGACGTTTTTTTGGGATCACCTAGACAATTTATTTGGCATTTATACTTTGAAAGTACTTCCAACAATTAATCGATTATCAGTAAAAGGACTAAAATTTATTTAAACCCCAAATCTAAAAAAGTCTACACATAGTATATAAAGTAAATAAAATGCTTGAACTGTTAATGGCCCAGCAGGATAAAATAAAACACTCAGAAAAGCTCGTATGAAATTATGAAAATGATGTATTGATGACATCATACTGTACTACGCATTACAACAACAAGCACGGCTGAATGGTAAAAGTAACACTGCTGCCGGCTCTGAGGATTAACCTTAAGTGTATTTGTAGTAAGTGTATTTACACCGCGGTTTATTAAAAGGACCAGTGTGTAGGACTTAGCGGCATCTAGCAGTATAGTTGGTGCAGAATGCATACGCTCGTCAATAGCCTCATGTCAGTCTTCTTTAGTGCCTTAGGTTCAGTTTTTAAACTACACATTCATGTCAAGTGATGACACTTCATACTACACATACATCTTGTGGCCTGTTTACAGTTCTCGTGTTAGTCTGTTGGTGGATTTCAACTCGGTTAGAAGTGTTTGTGACAAACGTAGCTGACATATTATCGCATAAAGTTGTTGAGAAAGTACAATAGTCACTCTCTCCTTTAAGCCTCATTTTGGTCTCCTCCCCCTAAGTGCTCCACTATGTTCACTAGCTAGTTACTTAGTCGTTGTTTAATGCTGAGCTGGTAGTGCACAGAGGGCTTATCAGAGAGATTTGGTGAAATTAGCTGCTTGCCTCTGCAGGAAATGAATTTGACGTTGTAGTTTTTAACGCTGTAAAACCAAAACAACACGCTAAAAGATGCTAAACCCCCGACAGAACCGAAGGCAAGTGCAGCGCTGATGATAATTTGATTGCACCTTTTTTTTCTGCAAAAATAGACTAAAAACACACACAGCAGCATGACTATGAGGACAAAATGAAGAGGCGAGTTCATCTATCCAATCTCGTTCACATTGCCACCGTCATTGTTCAGCAAAGGTCATCAAAATGAAAGTTGGCTATCTGCTTGTGTGCGTGTGTGTGTGTGTGTGTTTATTGGTAATTGGCACGGCTCCAAAACACCATGCTCAGTGCCACCCCTGACCATCAAAATGCCCCCCCACCCCCACCCCTGGACACGTCACTGCTACTCACCAGAGTGGAAAAGATGTAAAGTCAAGTGCCTTTAATGGCTTAATTCAGGGAAGATCTAACACATCCGACCGCTTTATAGACACGCAGTAGTTATGACGCATGTTGGATTGTACAGAAAATTTGAGCGTATTTGCAAAGGAAATTGCATCCCTCATTTGTTTAATAGTATTTTTTTTATATGTATGCATGTAGTTGCAGAGGTTGGCCTGCTTACCCAGAGGGCTCTGTTTATGTCTCTCAGACTGCTAGGCCCCAATGTTGCCATAGGAGCCATAGACCTACCAGCTGACGACATTATTATTATTTTTTTTCCGTTTCAATGATAGTAAACAACCTCAATGTAACGAATTAATAATACAAATCTGGCTAAATCATCCGTACCATGTAGATCAGTGTGTGTCATGTTTATCTTCGACAGAGTAGCTGCATCATCACTACACAGGCATCCATATCCTGACATGTTTACCTCATCACAGCAGTGTAATGTAATAACAGCTGCATTAGATAATAACTCATCGCGTTTTTAAATCGCCACATAAGGAATAATAAACCATAAGAGCCTGAGACAGCTGCTGGTGGTGGTGTGCTAAAAAAAAAATAATTATAATATGATAGAAATAAAAAAGGACGTGGTTGCGGGAATTATTTGCAGTATTATATGTGTGTGTACGCGATGTTTATAGCGTCATGCATTGAAGATACATTGTGTGTTATGACCCAATTAGAGAGTTAGCCCACTAGCCTAGCATCTCGCCCCGTAAATGGGCAGTTCAATCGTAGTTAGAGCTAAACCGAAACCTCATAGGGAAAACTGCTAATTTAAGCTTTGCTTGCTTTTTGTGGGACGTTAAATGAGGTTTAACGAAACCATACACCTTTTACCCGATTGAGACAAGTCTGCTTTACAGTTCGGCGTGTGTATTTTGTGTATAACCGCTCTCGTTTGGATGTAAATCAAACGTTTTGAGGCGCTCCGTCTGTCATTTCCATTAGCTTCTCGCACCAAAACAACGTGGCGCCTCATGGCGAATGGTGGATATAATTATGAAATTTGAGATTTTATTAAAGTTTAATCATTAACGGTGGGTTATACACAAGCCGAACGTAAGATTAGCACGTAGTTGTTGGGATAAATACTTTATCTTTGTTTTTAAATACGTGTTTTGGGTTAATTCATCGTCGAAAACGTTAAATCGACGGTTTGTTTAAGCTAGTTTGGCGTGACGGTTGCTTCCACAAAAAAAAAAAAAAAAAACGACACTTAGCACAAGTTAGCACCGAGCTACCTTGAACGATGATGGATGAAATTATTAAAAAGATAATAATTCATTAGGGCGACATTACCTTTAGAAAGAGGCGAGTGTGGTGGGCGTTCAGGTGAGCTCCTGCTGTCCGGCGGTGAGAGCTTCTGCCTGGGGACCAGCCTACCGTCCGAGCCGCTTCCACCCGGGTTGGCGGGACTGGAGCAACGGGACGTCGTCGGTCCTGTGTTGCTCCCGGCTACTGAGAAGGAGGAGGAAACGGAGCGGGTTGGGCTGTGCTGATTCCCATGCAAAAGCTGGTACGGCACCGTAGCGCGGATAGGCTGCAACCGGACCGTGGTGGCGGTGTTGGTGTTTTTGTTGGTGTTGGTGTTGCTGCTACATGAAGAGCCAGTCGGGGAGCCGCTGTGTTTAACCCGCTGCTGCTGGGATGAGCTGGCCTCGGCTGATGATGATGATGATGCTGACATAATCAGCCACGTTCAAGTTGATAAAGTTGTTTACGTAACAACGTGAGTGGTAAAAGTAGATCAACTCTTTAACTCTTTCAAAAAAAAAAAAAAAAAAAGTTTCTCAAGTTAACTCACGACGTCCAGGTTCTCCTAAAAAAAAAAAAAACTTAAGTAAAGTTACAAAACTAACACTTGTATCCGAGTACAAACACACACTGTATTCTAACTTATTCTAACCGCGTTACTCAGGCTTTCTCGTTACTCCCTGACTCCTCTAAGCACAGCAAGTTGTCACTGAAACAAACTACTGTCAAGAAGAGGCCGGGCCACGGGGCGGGGACAACTCACTACGGCAACTCTCTGACTGGCTCCTGACCACATCCTGGATATGTCAATGGGTTGCTCATTGGATGTGTGGAAGCTTTAACCAATATAAATGAGCTTTAGGTGAACCAGAAGTGATTTCAGGCTCTGCTATTGGCTGTTGACCACTGTATAAGGGTCTACTTGTATTTAAAAAAAGGATATAACATTATAAAAGTATGAAGTTAAACCCCTTTTTCTTATTCTCTAAAATAACCATAACTTTAAAACTCAATTAAAGGTCCAGTGTGTAATTTTATTAGTATTTATTGGCATGAATGAAATATAATATTCATTAATATGTTTTCATTTGTCTATAACAGTGGTTCTTAACCTTGTTGGAGGTACCGAACC